>NC_081150.1:20237141-20427571 GCF_958295425.1 Solea solea | reverse complement strand
CACTGATCATACACGTAACGTGTCACTGAACATACACGTAACGCGTCACTGAACATACACGTAACGCGTCACTGATCATACACGTAACGCGTCACTGATCATACACGTAACATGTCACTGATCATACACGTAACGTGTCACTGATCATACACGTAACATGTCACTGATCATAAACAAAGTGTCACTGATCATACACGTAACGTGTCACTGATCATACACGTAACGTGTCACTGATCATACATGTAACGTGTCACTGATCATACATGTAACATGTCACTGATCATACACGTAACGTGTCACTGAACATACACGTAACGCGTCACTGATCATACACGTAACGCGTCACTGATCATACACGTAACGTGTCACTGATCATACACATAACATGTCACTGATCATAAACAAAGTGTCACTGATCATACACGTAACATGTCACTGATCATACACGTAAAATGTCACTGATCATACACGTAACATGTCACTGATCATAAACATAAAGTGTCACTGATCATCCATGTAACATGTCACTGATCATACACGTAACATGTCACTGATCATACACGTAACATGTCACTGATCATAAACAAAGTGTCACTGATCATACACGTAACATGTCACTGATCATACAAGTAACATGTCACTGATCATAAACAAAGTGTCACTGATCATACACGTAACATGTCACTGATCATACAAGTAACATGTCACTGATCATAAACATAAAGTGTCACTGATCATCCATGTAACATGTCACTGATCATACACGTAACGTGTCACTGATCATACATGTAACGTGTCACTGATCATACACGTAACGTGTCACTGATCATACACGTAACGTGTCACTGATCATACATGTAAAGTGTCACTGATCATACATGTAACGTTGACAGTTTTCACTCAACCCCACATGCTGTGTAATTCTGTCTTGTCAGCAGAAGCAGAACTTTAATCTCAGAATTCTGATTTTAATCTTTAATTAGAGTTATTTTATCTGATACATTATCTGTCTATAAATGCAAGGAAGTCCACCTTTATTTTATGAGAATTGACAGGAAGCTCTGCCCGTTTCCTATTCAAATCTAAAGCTGAGCTTAAAAGACGTAAATATTGATCTGTGTTTGTCAAACTCTGGAAATGTTCACATTTAAGAAGCTGAAAAATTACAGAAAGTAGAAAATATTCACATTTAAGAAGCTGAAAAATGACAGAAAGAAGAAAATATTCACATTTAAGAAGCTGAAAAATGACAGAAAGTAGAAAATATTCACATTTAAGAAGCTGAAAAATGACAGAAAGAAGAAAATATTCACATTTAAGAAGCTGAAAAATGACAGAAAGTAGAAAATATTCACATTTAAGAAGCTGAAAAATGACAGAAAGAAGAAAATATTCACATTTAAGAAGCTGAAAAATGACAGAAAGAAGAAAATATTCACATTTAAGAAGCTGAAAAATTACAGAAAGAAGAAAATATTCACATTTAAGAAGCTGAAAAATGACAATAGGTAGAAAATATTCACATTTAAGAAGCTGAAAAATGACGAAGTAGAACATATTCACAATTAAGAAGCTGAAAAGTGACAGAAAGTAGAAAATATTCACATTTATGAAGCTGAAAAACGACAGAAAGTAGAAAATATTCACATTTAAGGAGCTGAAAAACGACAGAAAGTAGAAAATATTCACATTTAAGAAGCTGAAAAATGACAGAAAGAAGAAAATATTCACATTTAAGAAGCTGAAAAATGACAAAGTAGAACATATTCACAATTAAGAAGCTGAAAAATGACAGAAAGTAGAAAATATTCACATTTAAGGAGCTGAAAAACGACAGAAAGTAGAAAATATTCACATTTAAGAAGCTGAAAAATGACAGAAAGTAGAAAATATTCACATTTAAGAAGCTGAAAAACGACAGAAAGTAGAAAATATTCACATTTAAGAAGCTGAAAAATGACAGGAAGTAGAAAATAGTCACATTTAAGAAGCTGAAAAATGACAGAAAGTAGAAAATATTCACATTTAAGAAGCTGAAAAATGACAGAAAGTAGAAAATATTCACATTTAAGGAGCTGAAAAACGACAGAAAGTAGAAAATATTCACATTTAAGGAGCTGAAAAACGACAGAAAGTAGAAAATATTCACATTTAAGAAGCTGAAAAATGACAGAAAGTAGAAAATATTCACATTTAAGAAGCTGAAAAACGACAGAAAGTAGAAAATATTCACATTTAAGAAGCTGAAAAATGACAGAAAGTAGAAAATATTCACATTTAAGGAGCTGAAAAACGACAGAAAGTAGAAAATATTCACATTTAAGAAGCTGAAAAATGACAGAAAGTAGAAAATATTCACAATTAAGAAGCTGAAAAGTGACAAAGTAGAAAATATTCACATTTATGAAGCTGAAAAATGACAAAGTAGAAAATATTCACATTTAAGGAGCTGAAAAACGACAGAAAGTAGAAAATATTCACATTTAAGAAGCTGAAAAATGACAGAAAGTAGAAAATATTCACATTTAAGAAGCTGAAAAATGACAGAAAGTAGAAAATATTCACATTTAAGAAGCTGAAAAATGACAGAAAGTAGAAAATATTCACATTTAAGAAGCTGAAGAATGACAGAAAGTAGAAAATATTCACATTTAAGAAGCTGAAAAATGACAGAAAGTAGAAAATATTCACATTTAAGAAGCTGAACAATTACAGAAAGAAGAAAATATTCACATTTAAGAAGCTGAAAAATGACAATAGGTAGAAAATATTCACATTTAAGAAGCTGAAAAATGACAAAGTAGAACATATTCACAATTAAGAAGCTGAAAAGTGACAGAAAGTAGAAAATATTCACATTTATGAAGCTGAAAAACGACAGAAAGTAGAAAATATTCACATTTAAGGAGCTGAAAAACGACAGAAAGTAGAAAATATTCACATTTAAGAAGCTGAAAAATGACAGAAAGTAGAAAATATTCACAATTAAGAAGCTGAAAAGTGACAGAAAGAAGAAAATATTCACATTTATGAAGCTGAAAAATGACAAAGTAGAAAATATTCACATTTAAGGAGCTGAAAAATGACAGAAAGTAGAAAATATTCACATTTAAGGAGCTGAAAAATGACAGAAAGTAGAAAATATTCACATTTAAGAAGCTGAAAAATGACAGAAAGTAGAAAATATTCACATTTAAGAAGCTGAAAAATGACAGAAAGTAGAAAATATTCACATTTAAGAAGCTGAAAAATGACAGAAAGTAGAAAATATTCACATTTAAGAAGCTGAAAAGTGACAGAAAGTAGAAAATATTCACATTTATGAAGCTGAAAAATGACAAAGTAGAAAATATTCACATTTAAGGAGCTGAAAAACGACAGAAAGTAGAAAATAATCACATTTAAGAAGCTGAAAAATGACAGAAAGTAGAAAATATTCACATTTAAGGAGCTGAAAAATGACAGAAAGTAGAAAATATTCACATTTAAGAAGCTGAAAAATGACAGAAAGTAGAAAATATTCACATTTAAGAAGCTGAAAAGTGACAGAAAGTAGAAAATATTCACATTTATGAAGCTGAAAAATGACAAAGTAGAAAATATTCACATTTAAGGAGCTGAAAAACGACAGAAAGTAGAAAATAATCACATTTAAGAAGCTGAAAAATGACAGAAAGTAGAAAATATTCACATTTAAGGAGCTGAAAAACGACAGAAAGTAGAAAATATTCACATTTAAGAAGCTGAAAAATGACAGGAAGTAGAAAATAGTCACATTTAAGAAGCTGAAAAATGACAGAAAGTAGAAAATATTCACATTTAAGAAGCTGAAAAATGACAGAAAGTAGAAAATATTCACATTTAAGGAGCTGAAAAACGACAGAAAGTAGAAAATATTCACATTTAAGAAGCTGAAAAATTACAGAAAGTAGAAAATATTCACAATTAAGAAGCTGAAAAGTGACAAAGTAGAAAATATTCACATTTATGAAGCTGAAAAATGACAAAGTAGAAAATATTCACATTTAAGGAGCTGAAAAACGACAGAAAGTAGAAAATATTCACATTTAAGAAGCTGAAAAATGACAGAAAGTAGAAAATATTCACATTTAAGAAGCTGAAAAATGACAGAAAGTAGAAAATATTCACATTTAAGAAGCTGAAGAATGACAGAAAGTAGAAAATATTCACATTTAAGAAGCTGAAAAATGACAGAAAGTAGAAAATATTCACATTTAAGAAGCTGAAAAATGACAAACTAGAAAATATTCACATTTAAGAAGCTGAAAAATGACAGAAAGTAGAAAATATTCACATTTAAGAAGCTGAAGAATGACAGAAACTTGGTTTAAATGATTTAGAAAACAAACAACCCCTCAGCTCATTATCACCTATTCTTTAACGTGTGTGTGTGTGCGCGTGTGCGTGTGTGTGTGAACTGTCTGAGCAGCGATCACCACTCTAACGATCAATACTCGAGCTCTAATCACCACGTTAGCATCGCCCTCGCTTCATCCGCGGCTTCTTAATCAATTTTTTGACGCAAACGCAGACTGATGAAATGATATTGTGGGATGAAGACGACGTGAAAAAAATGTGAGTTTTTTTGTGCTGTGACCTGTGACCTCTGACCTCACCTGTGACCTCAGTGAAATGTATGTCTACTCGTGTTGAACTCGCCCCTCGAAAAACTTCCACATCAGCACCTGATCGAAACCAGGAAACTGGACTTTGTCCATGATCGTGTGTGTGCGTGTGTGAGTGTGTGTGTTAATGTGGAACATTAATTTCCTGTGTAAACTGTAAGCACTGACATCATGAAGACCGTCGTCTCTTCTTTCTCCTTGTTGACTCTCCCTCGTGTGTTTTCACGCTCATTGTCCTTGTGTTGTCTTTTCTTTTTCTTTCTGTCTTTACACAGTGACTTAATGAGTTTCACGGTTTCACATACACACACACACTAATTACACAGCTGGCAGGTGCGTGGACGTTTCCACAGAATAGAAACACAATAGAAGCTAAATAATTATGTGCCATAGAAACTGCAGACAAAAGCTGCTGCAGGGCCTCACACACACACACACACACACACACACACAGACACACACGCACATGCACACGCGCACATTTTTACCACCGTATTTCAGTGAACATATTCCAATATTATAGACTCTTAGTCTTTTGTTAAGTGGCTAAAATCTGTTTTTATTCATTTCTTTTTTTTTACTCTCCCACACCAAAGCCCAGAGAGAAAACCAGTGATTTTAACATCACACACTCAGGAGTTGTTGATCCACTGCTGCCTCCATCACTAAGTTCTAATGTCTTATTTAGTAAAATTCGGCATTAAAAATCCTGCATTCAGATTTATCTCAGTGACACAAAGTGACCACACGAGGCAGCAGTAGACCAGCAGCTCCTGGGTCCCTGTGAGCTAAAATCACTGATTTTCTCTCTGGGGTTTGGTGTGGGAGAGTGAGTGCTTTACAAACTTCAGTTTCCTGTTGGAAAAGTTTTCATGTAGCAGTTTCTTTCTCTTTAAAACGAGGAGAGTTTCAGTTTTAAATCAGTTCACGAAACAAACTCAGTTTCTTCATTAAACCAATACACACACACACACACACACACACACTGAAAGTGAGTGTGAACAGTGATTTACACCAACAACTCACTCAATATATAATGTCTCTGAATTCTGAATGTCACCAGACACCTGTGTGTGGGTGTGGGTGTGGGTGTGGGTGTGTGTGGGTGTGGGTGTGTGCGTGTGCGTGTGCGTGTGCGTGTGCGTGTGCGTGTGTGTGTGCTGCAGTACTAACACAGGTCTAATGGAGGCCGATGGGAGCCGCAGTGTTCCTGCTGAAAATGATTTAATTACATTTGCAAAAGTGGATGAGTCTGGAGGGAGAGTTTGCTGCGTCAGGGCTTTGGCACACACACACACACACACACACACACACACACACACACACACACACACACGGCTCTAAAACAGTCTTTCAATTAGTCTGATTGGTCACTCCTGTCCGAGGTCTGGAGGCTGACTTGTTTTATTTCTTCCCTCTTTTCTTTCTTTCTTTTTCATGATCTCACCTCTCTCCCCCTCCATCTCTCTCTCTCTCTCTCTCTCTCTCTCTCTTCTTTTCATCCTCATCCCATCTTCTTCTGTTAAAAAAAACAGCGACAGAGGACGTGGAAGTGTCTCCATGCATCACGACTCTGTTTATGTAACAAATATGGATTTTTCTGCTCCTTTTTTCTTTTAAAATGATCCTTAATTAAAGGTACAGTATGTAAATTTAAGCCGTTTTTTTTTCAGAAGAAAAGCAAGAAAAAGGTCATCACAAGAAAGTTTAGACCATGAGACGACCATGTCGAGAATCTAAAGGCAGATCTCCTGTCAGCAGATACAGATCTAATAATAATACTATATACTGTTGTCTGTGTGTAATGTGTGTGTGTGTGTGTGTGTTCCTGCAGGTTCTGGGATTACAGTCAGAACCAGCAGCCTCTTCTGGACACGTTAGAACATCACACAGAGTTCGTCTGTGGATTAGACTTCAGCCTGCACGTCCCCAACCAGGTAACACACACACACACACACACACACACACACACACAATTCACTTTAAAGGACTAGTTCCCACACCAAACCCCATAGAGAAAATCAGTGAATTAAGCTTGCAGGGACACAGCAACTGCTGGTCTACTGCTGCCTCGTGTGGTCACTTTGTAAATCCGAGTGAATGTTTTCAAAAGCCGAATTAACAAAATAAGACATTTGAACTTAGTGATGGAGGCAGCAGTGGATCAACAACTCCTGTGTGTGTGATGTTAAAATCAGTGGTTTTCTCTATGGGCTTTGGTGTGGGAGCGTGAGTGGTTTACAAACGTCAGTTTCCTGTTGGAAAAGTCTGTCTCACAGTAAGATAAAGACGTGAAACATGTTCTTAAAGATAACGTAGTCTTAAACTGACGTAGATGTGTGCCTGCGAGCTAAAATCACTGATTTTCTCTATGGGCTTTGGTGTGGGAGAGTGAGTGGGTTACAAACTTAAGATAAAGACGTGAACATGTTTTTAAGATTTGTTACATCAAAAACTGGATGTTCCCATCCACCCTCCTCCTGCTCTCTCTCTCTCTCTCTCTCTCTCTCTTTCACTCACTCACTCTGGAGTCAGTTTTCTACCTGTGTGAGTGTTTTCAGCTGTGGTTCTGGAAAATGGCTTCATCCATCAATCTGTCGAGCTTCAATCCGACCCCCCCCTTCTCTTTCTCTCTCCCCCCTCTCTCTCTCCCTCACTCTCTCTCTCTCTAACACGGTGCTTTTAACGATCTGTGTCGGAGTGAAGAAGTGAGGAAGTGAAAAGGCCGTTCTCGTCTGAGCCCGTTTTCCCTGCGTCTTTGAGACACTTGGTGTCTCTCTGTAACGCGGGAGACGAGCGCTGACGTGACGTCCAGCAGGGGTCACTGCGTGTCTCCGTGGGCGACTGTCACACACACAAACACACACACACACACACACACACGTGTCGTCGTCAGGTCACATAATTTTCAGCTTTGTTTGCTGAAACTTTCAAATTTTTTATCTCGGGTGTTTGTGTTTTGTTTTCTTTCGTTTATGTTAATGTTGTTTTTTTTCTGCTTAACAGAAGACCGAGTGCACGTTTGAGTCCATTAACTGTGGCCGCTGTAAACACCGTTAGCGCTCAGATGAATGTTTGAGTGTCGCCCGCAGCGTTTTACAGCAGGCAGACTCAGAATCAACTGAGCGCCGCAGACGAGTTAAAGGGGACATATTATGCAAAATCAACTTTTTAATCATTTCAATACTTATATTTGGGACTCTGGAGGCCCTACCAGTCGCCAAAGTGTGGAAAAAGAATACTCAGTCCTTTTTTCTTATGACGGCAGCATGCGCATATCACTGCGAATGTTACCACCCCACCATTAAGTTTACATCGATTTTTAGGATTTTATATATGAAGCTAATGTGCCGTATAAAGTCAGCAACCGTGTGTTCGCACCACTTCGCATCAGACTGCGGCCAGCGATCGCCGTATTTAGTCGGCGACTAAATACTCCGGAGACCTCCGACACAAGGATCAAGCTGAACACTGCCAAACTGTAAATCAGTTAAAAAGACTTAGGGACAGCACTGCTGATCGCCAGCTCCGGTAAAGTGTTTAAAACAGAGGGCAATTTTTCTGTCTCGCGTCCGGGGAAAAAAAAAATGACAGAAACTTTCAGCAGGAACAAACTGTACGTTTTTTTTAAATGTTCAGGCAACTTCAATATCTTGATATGTCGCGTTGTGACTTAAATATCGTGATAATGTCGTATCGTGACTTAAATATCGTGATAATGTCGTATCGTGACTTAAATATCGTGATAATGTCGTATTGTGACTTCAATATCGTGATAATGTCGTATCATGACTTAAATATTGTGATAATGTTGTATCATGACTTAAATATCGTGATAATGTTGTATTGTGACTTCAATATCGTGATAATGTCGTATCATGACTTAAATATCGTGATAATGTCGTATCGTGACTTAAATATCGTGATAATGTTGTATCGTGACTTCAATATCGTGATAATGTCGTATCGTGACTTAAATATCGTGATAATGTTGTATCGTGACTTAAATATCGTGATAATGTCGTATCGTGACTTAAATATCGTGATAATGTTGTATCGTGACTTAAATATCGTGATAATGTTGTATCGTGATTTAAATATCGTGATGATGTCGTATCGTGATTCATGTTAACTTCTGAAAGTCATTTCATCTTCAAATATTTGCCAAATTAAAACGATTTCACCAAAACTTTAAGTGAAAGTTCATGTTGTCACACGTGTGGGCGTGACCTCCGTCACCATGACATCGGCTCATGTCAACATGTCAGGTTTCTCTCCGAGCCAAAAATAGTTGAGTGGAAAATGTGATGAAGTGAGATGAGGAGGAGGAGGAAACTCGCTACGTGACGACAACTCGCAGGCGATGAACGTTCAGCGGCCAATCACAGAGTCTGAGCTGCTGTCAGTCTGACAGATGAGTCGAGATTGTTTTTTATTGTCTCAGCACACACACACACACACGCACAAACACACACGCACAAGCACACACACACACACGGCATGTGAAAGATAATAAGCTGCTCTGTGTGAGTGTGTTATTTTACAGCCTGTTCCCTGTAATGACTTGTGATAACAACACAACTGACAATACAACTCATTACTGCTGCACACACACACACACACACACACACACACACGCGCAGCAGCTCTCCCCTCTCTTTTTCAGTTGCATATTTTATTGTGCGACTCTGACGTTTTTTAAATAAAGTCCAATCATTATAAGATGATTTGAGGTGCGTTAAAGGTCTAATATGCAACTTTCAGGTCTTTTATGTTTCTGTAAAAAAACAACACATTGATTTCAAAAGGAGAAAAATGCTTCTCTGAACAAACATCAGAGAAGCTAATGATGCTAAAAGACAAACGCTAATGATGTATGCTAATGACGCTGAAGAAGTGTGCATGTTTGTGCGTGCGTGCGTGTGTGCGTCCACAGTTTTGTCACAAACACTACATATCCTGTTTCAAAATAAAAGCACTCGAGTACTTGTGAGCCCTCGATACGCTCATTTCTATTTTGAAATGTTTTCAGCTTCGACACGCACGCATACACACACACCCACACTGTTACACACACACTGTTACACACCCACACACACACACACACATACAGAGCCCTGCAGTGGTGTAAAGAGGGTGATCCATCAGACACATGTGGTTACACTTGGATAAGAACAGAAACCACAGCACGTGTGTGTGTGTGTGTGTCACTGTGTGTGTGTGTAACTTTACGTCGTAAAGACAGTTTGACAGTTTTCTTCAGTTTACCTGAACTAATGACTTGTTAGTGGACTAAATGTCCTGGAACTGTGGCTGAGCGCGGTTACCATGACAACAGACCAGTGATAACAAATGCAGAGGTGTTTTCTCATCATCAGCTTCAGGCTCTCATTCTTTTAATTATTCTTTCTTTTTTTCTTTAAATTCAAAAGACGTCGTCAGACTTTGAACTTTCTCTTTCTTTGATAGCTTCCCTTTAGTCCTGAGGCCTTTTCTCCTCCTCTTCATCCTCCTTCTCCTTATCCTCCTCCTCTTCATCCTCCTCCTCTTCATCCTCTCCTGTCGCTTTCTTCTCTGTGTTTTGCTGCAGTCTTGGCTGCTCTGTGTGTGTGTGTGTGTGTGTGTGGCGGCGGCGGCAGCAGCGTTCCATTAAGGTCGTTTGTTAAAGTTAATTACAGAAGGGCGTTCCTCTCCTCACCGCTGACTCACCGCTCACAGAGAATGTGCTGACTCATGGTCTGATCAGCTGATCGAGGGAAACCCGACGTCTTTCATTCTGACTGATGTAAACCAAGCACATGAAACAGTGAACTCACTCACTCTCTCCCACCAAAGCCCTTAGAGAAAATGAGTGATTTTAACATCACACACACAGGAGCTGTTGATCCACCGCTGCCTCCATCACTAACTTCAAATTATTAAACTGTTATTTATTTGAACACTTTGGCATTAAAAGTCCTTTGTTTGGATTTACCTCAGTGACACAAAGTGACCACACGAGGCAGCAGTAGACCCGCGGGCAAAATCACTGATTTTCTCTATGGGGTTTGGTGTTGTTTACAAACAGGTTCTTAAAGACATCGTCGACTTAAACTGACGTAGATTTTAATACGGGAGTCTTTTTGTGAAGAGGCTGAAACCAGATTTGACGCATTAAAATAAAGTCACAGTGATGGATTATAATTAATCCAGGCTCGGCCTCTGCTGACATGTAGTGACTGAGCTGACATCTTCATCTGGGATGGATTTACCATCAAACCCACGGATGTAAACAAGTGTCCGTCAAACCCGGATTATAATTTCACTTCAGCGCTTCCACCAAACACAGAGCGGCTTCTGACGCGGTGTCAGTGAAGCACGAACGACGCGCTTTACTTTGAAAAGCTGCTCTGTGTCCGGCATGTTAATCAAGATCTGCTTGTTAGCTTCTTAAAGCTAGCATCTGTGTGGTTAGCTTCTTGCTGTTAGCTTCTTGCCTGCTACAGCCAGCATTTGGTGTCTTAGCTTCTAAGAAAATAACAGGCAGCTTTTAACAAGCAGTTAGCCTCTGGTCTTCTCACAGCTAGCATCTGGCTTGTTAGCTTTTAAGCAACTAGCCAAGGAGCTTCGTAGCAGCTAGCTCCTGTGCCTCTCACAGCGAGTATCCGGCTGCTTCTCTCAGCAAATAACAGCTAGCTTCTCGGCTTTACAACAACTAGCCATGGAGCAGTTAGCTCCTGGTCTTCTTACATCTGTGTGTGTGTGTGTGTGTTGTGATGTTTGCAGGTGGTGGACTGTTCCTGGGATGAGACGGTGAAGGTCTACACTCCCACATGTCTCCCTGCTGCTGCCCAAAGTCCAACACTGTAGGACAGATGGACAGACAGACAGATGGACGTCCCCCCGCCCTCGTCTTCACCCGTCACACAGACTCTGACAACCGGACGTGTCCTCAAAACTGAGACAGGTCCTCACAGAGGTGGCAAAACAAGCCTGCTCACACACACAGAGACATGTCCGTCAACAGTCGTTTATAACATTATATACTAATGTTTAGTGTAGATAATGAATATATTAAAGTTTTGTTTGTAAACTCACTCACTCTCCCAGGGTGTAGAGTTTGGTGCGGGAGACCAAGAGAGTGACTTTACAAACTTCAGTTTCCTGTCTAACAGCTTAAATGATCGTTAAATCATCACAATAATGATTTTTGTTCATTTAAGACCCGACTGAACCATTTGTCTAAAATCTGAACTGAACCAAAGTGGACTGTTCCACTCGGTGATTGTGCGTCTGATTCACAGCTGATTGAACACGTTCACACTGGTTTATAATAGATAAATAAATAAATAAACAATTTAACTCTGAGTTAAAGTGGTTTCTCTTTGACTCGATTGAAAAAGCTGAACTGTCCCTTTAATGATCAGACGTTACATTTACTCTGATTTAAAATCAGTTTCACTCCAGCAAACAGTCAACGGTGTCAATAAAGGTGGAGTGAGTGAATGAGTGAATGAGTGAGTGAGTGAATGAATGAATGAATGGATCCCTCCCCCGTCGCTCTCTCTCTCTCTCTCTCTCTCTCTCTCTCTCTCTCTCTCTCTCTCTCTGCGGCAGACTGTCATATTTCAGTCTCTCTCTCTCGCTCTCGGAGCAGCAGCAGCAGCAGCAGCAGTAACAGCAGCAGTAGTAACAGCAGCAGCAGCAGCAGTTCCTCCTCCTCCTCTTCTCTTTTTCTTCTTATTTCAGTGTTTGTCAGAAAAGTGGGCGGTGACATCTTTTTTTCACATTTTCAGGATAAAGTTTGAATTGAAGTGAGGAGTCAGCAGATCAAGAGTCCAGCATCTCTCTCTCTCTCTCTCTCTCTCTGCTCCTCCTTCATCGTCATCTTCTTCTTCTTCACTTTTTCATTTTGACTCAAAGCTCCTGGATGAATATTCTCTCTCCTCCTGAGCTTCTGTGCTGCCTCTCCTCCTCCTCCTCCTCCTGGAGTCCCTCTCCAGCAGCAGCAGCAGCAGCAGCAGCAGCATCAGTGCGTCGCTGCTGTGAGTAAAAAGCCAAACGTCGTCCTGGTCTTGGTCCTGGTCCTGGTCCTCCTGGTCCACCATGGACGTGTTTAAGAGCCGCCTGCTGGGCATCACGGTGGCTGTGGCTCACGGCGTCTTCTCGGGTTCTCTGAACATCCTGCTCAAGTTCCTCATCTCCAACTATCACTTCACTTTCCTGACGCTGATCCAGTTCCTGACGAGCAGCACCGCGGCGCTGACTCTGGAGACTCTGAGGAGACTGGGAAAAGTCCAGGTCCCAGCCTTCAGCCTGCAGCTGGCCAAGGTACACACACACACACACACACACAGTTAATAAACCAGTATGTAGAAGCTCTTTATTTTTAATATAATTAAACTCTCATGTTATTTTTAATGCTAAAACATAATTATTATTATTGTTAGTTTTACAAAAAACAGGAACAATCGTAAACACATTATTATTTATCGATTAAGATGTTAAATTATGGTCATTTACTTAAAAATGAATTTCAGTGTTTATATTTCATGATTCATTTCTGACTCAAATTTGGGCAAAAACTCATGAATTTAGTGTTTTTCCAAATAAATAACAATTTTAACTGTGAAATATTTCGAAAATCTTATGACAAAATGTCTTCACCTAAAAAATGTCCTCACTTTTTCAAAATGTGAGATTCAAATTAAATTAATTTCATTTACATGAAACTGAAAGTCGTAAATGTTGATATATAATAAAAGACTGAGAATTGTGTGTGTGTGTGTGTGTGTGTGTGACTCCCTCCCTCCCCCTCTCTCTCTGCTCTGCAGGAGTTTGCCTCGGTGTGTGTCCTCTCCACTCTTCAGTCCACTCTCACCCTCTGGTCTCTGCGCGGCCTCAGTTTGCCGATGTACGTCGTCTTCAAGCGTTGTCTGCCTCTGTTCACGCTCAGCATCGGCGTGTGCGTGCTGAGGAACGGTGTGCCGTCCATCGGCGTGGCGATCGCCGTGATCATCACCACCGGTGGAGCCGCCCTGGCTGGTGAGACTCGCACCAAAGTCCAGTTACATTTGATTTTTATTCACCGAGGTTTGTAATGCACTCACTCTCCCAC
Organism: Solea solea; assembly: GCF_958295425.1. Lineage (NCBI taxonomy): Eukaryota > Metazoa > Chordata > Actinopteri > Pleuronectiformes > Soleidae > Solea > Solea solea. The sequence goes on along the minus strand of NC_081150.1, from coordinate 20,413,828 downwards.
ACCAAAGCCCATAGAGAAAATCAGTAATTTTAGCTCGCGGGGACACAGGAGCTGCTGGTCTACTGCTGCCTCGTGTGGTCACTTTGTGTCACTGAGGTCAATCTGAACAAAGGATTTCAAATGCCGAATTCACTTGAATAAGACATGTGAACTTAGTGATGGAGGCAGCAGTGGATCAACAACTCCTGTGTGTGTGATGTTAAAATCACTGATTTTCTCTATGGGGTTTGGTGTGGGAGAGTGAGTGGTTTACAAACTTCAGTTTCCTGTTGGAAAAGTCTGTCTAACAGTGAGATAAAATGTTATTCCACAAGTCTTTTGTTAAGTGGTTAAAATCAAGTGTTAATTTTGAAAATAAATGTTTATTTATGGGATTTTCTTTAGTCCCTGTAAATCCATGGACTGTATGAATGAATTAAGTTTCAAAATGGAATGAAATACAAATCATCATTTTTATTGTACATAAATAAACATCTTCTGTGAGTTAACGCCTAATAATAGACATTAGAAATCACAGGGTTAGCGTTTAGCTTAGCACGTTAAGTGGACAGTCGTCTCTTTGATCAGACTCTGTCTTTAATAAACGGATTATGCTCTGTGAATAAATTGTCTTCACATTAAAAACAAGCACACCTGTACGTGGTTAGCTATCACCTTACCCTAATGTTCACCATTGCTAAGCTAAAGTAGTGTGGGTTGAGTTCTAGCTAAACAAGTTTAAACACAGCAGCAACATACAGGAAGTTTTCCAAAACTTAGCCCAAAGAACGTACAGGAAGTTAGCCAAAACTTAGCCCAAAGAACTTACAGGAAGTTATCCAATATTTAGCCCAAAGAACAGACGGGAAGTTAGCCAAAACTTAGGCCAAAGAAAATGTTCACTTTGGTTTAGTTAGTTGTAGTTTTAGTTTGGTTAAGCTTAGATTTAGTTTGATTTACTTTACATAGTTTTAGTTTAGCTAAGATTTAGTTGAACTTGGGTTAGGTTAGCTTAGAGTTTAGATTAGTTTGGTTTACTTTAGGTATTAGTTTAGTTAAGCATAGCATATTGTTAGTTGTGATTTTCGTTAAGTTCAGCTCAGCTATAGTTAGCTATAATTTCTCTTGAACTTGATTTAGTTTAGCTTAGCATAAAGTTAGTTATAATTTTAGTTTAGCTTAGCGTAAAGTTAGTTGTATTTTTAGTTTAGCTTAGCATAAAATGAGTTTTAGTTTCAGTTTAGCTCAGTGTAAAGTTAGTTGTATTTTTAGTTTAGTTTAGCTTAGCATAAAGTAAATTATAGTTTTACTTTAGCTTAGCGTAAAGTTAGTTGTATTTTTAGTTTAGTTTAGCTTAGCATAAAGTTAGTTATAGTTTTAGTTTAGGTTGAATTTTGGAAAAAGAAAATGTGCATTTCTCTGAATTCATCACATTTCTCCATTTGTCTAATTTAAATAACATCATTTATGAATTATACATGTTACTGTCACTTCTTTGTGGCCCAGCATTTAGTTGCTGTTTGTTTTGTATCTTGTTGTGTGGTAAGTTTTTGTTGAGAAGAGAAGCAGAACTCTGACCGTCTTCATTGTCCCTCCAGGTGCCGGCGATCTCACCGGTGATCCCTTCGGTTACGTGACCGGCGTGTTGGCGGTGATCATCCATGCCTCGTACCTGGTCCTGATCCAGAGAGTCAGCCTGGACAGCGAGTACGGACCGCTCACCGCGCAGTACGCCATCGCCATCATGGCAACGCCGGTGAGCGCGCTCAGAGAAAAACCTATGATCTTTCATTTTCATCTCTTTGAATCTTTTGTTAAATGAAATAAATCTTTCTTTTTGGTTTTTACATCCTGACGTCCTCTGTTCTGTCTCAGGTGCTGCTCATCTGCTCTTTCATCTCCATGGACGCCATCAACATGTGGACGTACGAGGGCTGGGGCGACGCCCACATCACCACCATCTTCGTCTTCTGCGTCTTCATCGGCTGCGCCATGAACTTCACCACGCTGCACTGCACCTACCTGAACTCAGCTGTCACCACCAGCTTCGTGGGCGTGGTCAAGAGCATCGCCACCATCACCGTCGGCATGTTGGCATTCAGCGACGTCGCGCCCACCAACCTGTTCATCGCCGGCGTGGTAGTGAACACTGTGGGCTCCATCACCTACTGCGTGGTCAAATACTTTGAGATGAAGAAGAAGAGCCTGTATGAGGATCTGGAAGAGGCGAGGAAAGATGGCACATTGCCGGGGGAACCTTACAAAGAGAAGCCGGCGCTGAACGGCGATGGACCGACCACTGGAACCACACCTGATGTTGGACAACTGCAGACAGACGGAGTGTTGAGCGGTGAGAAGATGGACGACACAGCACAGACTGATTTGGTCAACGGACAGTTGTGGACGGGAGACGGACGAGGAGACGCGGAGGTGGGTGTGAACTCGTGTGTCATGACAGAAAAAGAGTCGGTGGAGATGCAGAGGGAGCACCTCCACCGGGAGAACCCCGGCGCCGCTCAGTCAGTCAGTGACAGCTACGTCGGGGTGTGGAGGTCCATCAGACACCTGCAGTTCATGAAGAAAGAACCTCTGATTGAGAACATGGAGACGCAGAGTCCCTGAGCTCAGGACAGAGACCTGAAGAGATGAGGACACTCAGAGAGACGAGGAGGACGAAGGAGATCATTGAAGAGAACAACGAGCAGAACCACCAGGAATCTCTCTTATCAGCATTCAGTAAAATGAAAACACCTTTTTGTGCTTGAAGTTGCTCTTCACAGAGACTCTGCTCTTTGACCAGAGGCACCTTGTGACTTAGTGACGAGCATGAGAAGACGGTGGAGAAAAGTGGATCAGGAGTTTTGGGAGACACTGTCTCTCAGAGGGGAACTTTCTGTCTCCTGTAGTGAGCGGCAGGAAACCAGTGAACCATCCATGAAGCATGAGTTGGTTTGGTTTGCATTCCTGCAGCTTTGAAACAGTTCAAACAAATAAACCCGAGACACCCGACACCCGATTGGTGTGAGTGAAGGTCAAAGGTCAAGTTCAGTCGTTTGTAAAAGCATGCGTCGGCCACAGAGAAGAACATATCTTTTGCTGCGTTTCATTTATGTCGGAAGTCGGAACCGGGAGTGATGTCACCCTCGAGTGGACCACGTTCGAGTTTAGAAGTCAGGGGGGAAAAAAACAAACATATGTCGGGTTAGCCATTCTTAGCAATACCAGTCGCTAACAATGCTACACAAACAAACACTGTAGCAACGTGTTTGCAGATAAAAATAAGAACGGTTCTGTGTTTTTAGAGAGAATTTTTTTCGTACAAGTGGCAGCCATCTTGGATAACAACGTCAGGGTTTCTCCGACATTCTAACTTGGGATATGTGAAATGAACACACCCAAACCCCCCCCCCCAACACACATCCTCAAGTTATATTGTGTTCACACCGGACGCTAATTTGTTGCACGACAACTTTACATACAAAGTCACTGCACAGACGTCACGTCAGCCGGGCCGAGCAGCGCCCTAGATGCACAGATTGCGTGTGGCGCTCGAGTTGAAATGTTCAACTTCTGCGAAAACGCGACTTTATCTGTTGTGGAAACTTCTGCAGAGAAGAAACCATCATGTTGTGTAGTTTCACGACACCCCGCTGCTCCGTGTGGTGCCGTGAAACCACACATCACGGCGGTGCTCCGTGTGGTGCCGTGAAACCACACAACACGGCGGTGCTCCGTGTGGTGCCGTGAAACCACACAACACGGCGGTGCTCCGTGTGGTGCCGCGAACTACAGAACTTCTGTACTTGGGCGCGGAGCGATTCGACAAATCGCGCTCGGTGTGAAAACAGCATAAAACATTCTGATTTCCGACTACAACTGGAACCACCATTTGGATGCGTTTGTTTGTTTGTGTGTTTGTTTGTTGTCGTTTTGTTTGTTTGTTTGTTTGTTTGTTTGTTTGTTTGTGGACATGAGTCTTGATTGTTTCTTTTCTTCTAATGTTGTTCATGCACTGTATGATATTGTAAAGAAAACTTTATTTTTCAGTTGTACGTGTAAAAACAGACTGTCTTGGCCCTTTGACATGTGTCAATAAAGTTTCATTTGAAAGCTCTCAGACAATGAGCAACAATGCTAACAACAAAGCGCGCGGCCTCGTTGATTTTGACGCTGAAAACCTTTATTCAGTGTTATGTAGGTAAACCCCTCTGTGACCGGGATGTGTCGTGTGCATCTCATTACTGTAACTCACAGACTATGGACTGGTGTTGTGTCCAGGGCGTGACCCCCACCTTTCGCCGTATGTCAGCTGAGATCAGCTGCTTCTTAGAACTGTAATTCCTAAACAGTTTTGCCAGATATGGAATGTGAAAGTTATCTCGGGAAAATGGGCAGAAGCACTCAATTCTACAGCCATAAAATCAGCATAAGTTTTTTTTTCTTAAATAACAAAAATGAATCGGGTTCTTCAGAACAAAACAAAGAAGACGGTCCAGCAAGGGGCGATGCACAGGTTTTTCTTCCAGAGGATTTTGTTGGTCGTCATTTGTCGACCGATCGCTGTCACGTTCAAGATTTTAATGTAAATTTTCTTTTTTTCCAAACCATAAATCACAATCCAGGATGAAGACGTGAGATTAAAAACTTTTAATGCACAGCTTGCCTGGGATCATTAGGATTATTGGGATTATCCTTTCATTCATTTAATGCTTTATCTTTCAAAAACAGGTGTGTTTAAATCTTCCAGGCAAGTCAAGGGTTCATCGTCATGTTCCGTCCTGTGACGTATTTTCTCTGCAGAGTCAGAAACGTGTGAGGATGATGAATAAATTTATGTTTAATTCACTTTTAATCTGAGAAGTAACCTCGCACTCACAGGTACACATGGGCGGGTCTTACACCTCATGGTAACGCCCCCCCTCTGGCAGGAAACGCCGCTGTTCACCTTCATATACGTATTTACGTCTAATATGTTCTGTTGTAAAGTGGACAGATGTTATTGGAGCTAACGGGGATATTTTTGCAGATCTGTCCCCCTCTCTGTCCTCTAGATCCATGGTTCCCAACCTGTGGGAACCATTTAAGGGGGCACCAGAGATCACATGGGGGATCAACCTGCTCTGAGGTTGTGAGTTTATTAAAATCATATTTGGGCAAAATTAAAATTTAGAAAATCCTAATCACACAAACATATTTATTAGCAACACGTCTGTGACCTATAGTCGCCTACGGAAGCGTATTAGTGCCACATGCAAACAGATTAAAGACTTCTGAGATAAAAAAAAAAATCCGAATTCTGTCATTAGAGAAAAAATCCGAGATTAAAGTCAGGTTTCTAAGATTAAAGATAAAGTCAGTATTCTGAGAGTAAAGCAATAATCAGGATTCTGAGATTAATGTCAGACTTCTGAAATTAGTCAGAATTTTGAGATTAAAGACAAAGTCCGAATTCTGAGATTAAAGTCAGAATTCTGATATTAAAGTCAGAATTTTGAGATTAAAGAAAAAGTCAGAATTCCAGTGTAAGACGCTGTCCACTCCTCAGTGAGGACAGGAGCTGCTGTCTGTCCTTAAAGCCTCTAAATGATGTGTGTGTGTGTGTAATTGTAGCGGATGCTGTAGGAGATTGGACGAGACAAAACTGCTATTAAAATCTGTCTCTGTAGGGGGCGTGTGTGGGCCGCAGAGCTGTGATGTGACGTACTTCCATCCGGCAGCTGGAGACGAGGCTCCTTCATGTGTGGGCTTCATGGACAGAGACACTAATCATCACTAATCATCACGTCTGGTCCAACAAATTAGAGGTTGATGCTTCATTTTCTATCTTCTTCACCAAAACAGCTGTTTTTTTAAATTTATTTTTTAATCTCTGGCACAAGTTTAACTCAAGTCTCAATAAATTCAGAAAACATGCATCAAACGTGTGAATATAGATGTTACAGATCGTCAGCACTGACTGTGCTGTGAGAAGCAGCACAAGAAACAGAGACTCCCTCTATCCGCATTTGATATCATCGTGCATGTCTGACATACGTCTTTATCTCACTGTGAGACACACTTTTCCAACAGGAAACTGAAGTTTGTAAACCACTCACTCTCCCACACCAAAGCCCATAGAGAAAATCAGTGAATTTAACATCACACACACAGGAGTTGTTGATCCACTGCTGCCTCCATCACGAAGTTCAAATGTCTTATTTTGTATTTTCGGCTTTTGAAAATCTTTATTTAGAGTTATTTAAGTGACACAAAGCGACCACACGAGGCAGCAGTAGACCAGCAGCTCCTGTGTCCCCGCAATCTAAAATCACTGATTTTCTCTATGGGCGTTGGTGTGGGAGAGTGAGTGGTATACAGACTTCAGTTTCCTGTTGTTGTTGTGACTGAAATCATTTTTTTCTTGTGTCTCCACTGGCAGCCATGTTTTCACTGTGAGTGAGCCTCTTTGTCTGGGGCTGGTTCTCAGCAGCAGGGGGCGCTCACAGCACAGTCAACAGGGACTCACTGTCAGTTCCTCAGTCGTGTATAAGACACTTGGTACTGTCGTGACCTGACAGTATTTCTGTGACGTCGTGAACACTGAGGACAGTCTGACCTGAGTCCCGTCTTTTTATTGAGCGACATTGATTTTTCTTCTCACTTCCCCAAACTTCATTTTACGCTAGAAAAGACACGATGTGAGCTGGAGCTCGACCGGCCTGGACTCATGCACGGCTGAGATCAAACCAAAGTGACGTCGTTGTGAAAGTGTGATAATGAGTTGGTGGACGTCGCCGTGGCAGACGCTCGCTCAGTGAGTGCGATGTTTGTGGCGCTGCAGCAGAGGAACACGGACAACAACGCGGTTTTCCCCTGAATTACTTTGAAGGGGACATATTATGCAAAATCAACTTTTTAATCATTTCAATACTTATATTTTCAGCGATGTACAAACACACGCATTTTTAAGAAAAGGTCACATAGAGCTCATAACTGACCATTCTAACCACTCACTCTCCCACACCAAACCCCATCGAGAAAATCAGTGATTTTAGCTCACGGGGACACAGGAGCTGCTGGTCTACTGCTGCCTCCTGTGGTCACTTTGTGTCAATGAGAGAAGTCTGAGTGAAGGATTTCAAAAGCTGAATTGACAAAATTATACAATTGAACTTAATGATGGAGGCAGCAGTGGATCAACAACTCCTGTGTGCTGTGATGTTAAAATCACTGATTTTCTCTATGGGGTTTGGTGTGGGAGAGTGAGTGGTTTACAAACTTCAGTTTCCTGTCTTTACTTACAGGGTTAGACAACAACAACAAAAGCACACAGTGTGCGACTGTGCTGCGTTCAAAGGTCGTCAAAGGTCAGGGAATTCTCAGGGCAAGTTTTTCATCATCTGAAGCCAAACTGCTGATCTCAGATCAACCCTGATGTCCCTGTTTTAGCTCCGCCCACCTGCAGTGAAGTTAATTTTTTTGTTGAAAAGAGGTGAAGAAACGGCTGTTTTGTCTCCTGTTGTTAAAGTCAAGACTATTTTTTAAGTGAAAAGTGAAAACAAAACCTTTGAATCTTAAAAAAAAACTAAACACGAAACTCTTTTGAATAAGTGAAGCTTCACTGTAACCTTAAACTGTGTTATGAATTGTAGTCAGAACCTGTGTAGACAAAGAGCTGCATCTAGTGGTTGTTTTATGGCACTGCAACATCAGACATTTGTTTTTTTTACTAACTGTGCTGTGTATTTTATTTCACGACAGTTTCTATGGCGACAGTTTGTCCCATCAGTCTGTGACCTTCTTGTCAAAGTGTGTGAGTCCTCGTGCTGGTGTCTTTGTGAGGACCGTGACCTCAGTGTGAAATGTGAGGACACTTTTGAAAAGTGTAGAACGAACGCTGGTTTTGATATGATTTTAACAATTTCACCAAAGTTTTTGACATCGCCTGTGTCCTGGCTCCTATTGGCCAATGGCAGCTGTCAATCACACAGTAAATGTGAAGATAAATTCTACTGACGATGAGAGGAAACTCGTGATCGAGACCATTGGATGAGTTCAAACTGAGTTCTCTCTGCAGCCAGCAGGTGGCTCCCTGCGGTCATATTTGATGATTGAGGTGAAGATACTGACACAAAGAGAGGAGCGTTCAAATGTCACCGTCAAAAAAAACAACTTTATTTGATTTTCTAATCGTGATTCAGATCAACGTCGATACTAGCAAACAATTGTGTTTTTAGAAAGAAGAAGAAGGAGAAGAAAGGAAACACGTATTTTCTGTTCTACTGCGGTGGACAAGTGAGTCTAACTTCATTTAACGATGGACAAAGTGCAACGGAAACACATTTAGCAAATACGAGATGATGTTTAGAAATCATGTGACTGAAATGTCCCGCTGTGTTTGTTTCTGATTGGCTGTAAACGTCTTTATTTCCCTCCTTTGTACGTCCTCGTATTCTCTGGACGATGGTTTGTGGCTGTGAGAACTGGCCGCATCACTGGTTATCGCCTTGTTAGAATAGGTGATAAATTAGGATGGAATCCAGTTCATGTCGGTGCTTCGTGTTCGAGCCATTGACGCGTTTCCTTTTACAGAGCACACACACACACACACACACACACACACACACACACACACACACACACACACACATACATACACTATTCCCAAATAAGCACACACACTTGGGGGGCGGAGCCTAAGCTTTAGCTGGAGTTCTTGCCGCTCTTCTTCTTCTTCTTCTTTGGTGCCTGCTTCTTGTTGAGGTCGTCGGTGTTTGCGGCAGTGGTTTCAGGAGAAGGTGTAACAGACTCTGACGCTGTTGTTGCTTCTTCTGACCCCTTCACCACTTCATCGTGGTCCAGCTGGACCACAGCTTTGTCCTCACCAGGTGTCTCCAGTGTTTCAGCCTCTGACGGCAGCAGCTGCTGCTTCTCCTCGTCAGCTTTGACTCCTTGCTCCTGCTCTGTGACTTGAACTTGTGTTTGAACCTGTTCTGGTTCTGGTTTGGGTTTGGACGACTTCTCCTCAGATGTTTCAACCTCCTCCACGTGGTCTGGCAGGGGCAGATCTGTATCAGCTGCCTCAGATTTCACGTCTATCACCTGTGTGGGGACTGAAACTGGCCCCTCTTTGGCCTGACCTTTGGTGTTGAAATGGAAAAACGCAGACGCCACCCCGTCTTCTTCCGGGTCCACCTCCTCTTCCTCCTCTTCGTCTTTGTGGGTAGGTGTGGCCAACAGCGATGCAGCAAACTCCTGCAACTTGGCCTGCTCCTCCCTCAGACGGGCCATGTCCTCTGTCAGGACAGGGTCCTTCTCCTGGAGCTCCTGGATGTCCGCATCAGTCAGGAGCGCAGTAGAACTGTCAGCAACATCTTCGCAGGTGGTTTCTTCAGGATGAGCGACAGCTGAGATCTTTGCTGGCAGCTCAGAGTTAGTGTGGCGGACGTCTTTGATCTTCTCATAGAGGACTTTCCTCTCCTCCTGAAGGATACGGCAGAGCTTCTCAAGCTTGTCAATCTTCAGGACAAACAGTTCGTACTGTTTCCCTTTCTCGGTTCTCTGAATAACAAAGGTTGAAGAGAGAGAGAGGCGTGGATATTCACGTCACATTTGTTTTTCAAAATACTTCAAACTCCATGAACAAACCTCTTCAATCATGTCAGTCAGAGCCTTGTTGCAGTTCTCAAACCTCGTCTTCCACAGATTTGACTCTTTCTCCATTTTCTTCATCTTGCCCGACATCTGCAACAATAAAATTTTGAGGAAACAAAAAAAGCAAAACGTCGATTTAGAATTGGTCAGTTTCAGTTTGCTGTCGGGCAGTGAGATAAAGACGTGAACGTGTGAATGTGAAAGATATCGGAGACTTAAACTGACGCAGACTTCATTGCACAAGTGTTCTGTTAAGTGGATAAAAACATGTTTTTCCTTGTGTCTCTGCTGGCAGCCCTGTGTCTGTGTCTTGGGCTGGTTCTCAGCAGCAGGGGGCGCTCACGCTACAGTCATTGCTGACTACTGTATGTGTAAGCACTTCAAACAAACCCATGTTACTTACGTTATCCATCTCCTTTTTGAAGCGGACGTAGATTTCGTTGCTTTTGGCCAGCGTGGCCTGAAACTCGTCAAACTTCTGGGCGTAGAGTGCCAGCTGTGGACGGACAAGAAAACACGAGGGATTTAACAACTGTGAGGTTTTGATTAGAAAAAAATTATTTTCAACAAACTGTCGCTCTTTGTTCATTACGGTGGAAACCACTGTGACGTTCCTCGCTCTGGGATTCCATGTAAAGTGGATTTTTGACCGACTGTAATGTGCTACGGGGAGTTAACATGATGAGCTAAAAGGCTTTTTGATTCAATTCAGTGGTTTGATTTTGTTTTCCGTCAACCTGAGTTGAATAAAGTTAGATGAATGTGAAAGAGGTTATTTTCATATGTAAGCAACGATTCTGCCGCAGGAGCGTTTCTCTGAAACAAAGGACTTTACCAGTAAATGTGTGCATTTCTACTGAATAAACATGAAGACCATGTTCCCGTCTTTATCTCACTGTCCGACAGACTTTTCCAACAAGTAAACGGAAGTTTGTAAACCGCTCACTCTCCCACACCAAAGTCCATATAGAAAATCAGTGATTTTAGCTCGCGGGGACACAGGAGCTGCTGGTCTACTGCTGCCTCGTGTGGTCAGTTTGTTTCACTGAGGTAAGTCTGAGTGAAGGATTTCAAAAGCCGAAAGTGATAAAAAGACATTTGAACTTAGTGATGGAGGCAGCAGTGGATCAACAACTCCTGTGTGTGTGATGTTAAAATCACTCATTTTCTCTGTGGGATTTTGTATGGGAGAGTGAGCGGTTTACAAACTTCTGTGGGACATAGATTTTATTGAGCCTTGTGGCTAGAATCAGTTTTTTTTTATTTTCACTTATGCTGTATCCACACTGATGCGACGAGAATTTGTCGCACGACAGGTTTAGAAGAGTTGAAATTTTCCAACACGACGGCCAATCAGTGTTGAAATTCTCTGGACGACATCACATACTCGCCAGCATCCAGACTCCACTCGTGGAAACGTATTATTTTTGTGTGTGGACACTCGGAGCTGTGCAACACTTTATCTCTTGTGGAAACGTTTGCGGAGAAGAAACCGGCGTCTTGTTCACAACACCATCACCAATAATTCAGGAGCTCCGTGTGGACGAGAGACACTCGTGACGAGCTTCACACGGGGCACCACTTCTCAAAGCTGGCGGTGAAACTCATCACCTGGTGTCCGGCTCCGTGTGGTAGACGACAGTTTCTTCTCTGCACACGTTTCCACAACAGAGATAAAGTGCAACAATGCTTTGGCTGATGGTGAAAAGAAAGGCTACGTTACTTCTGTTTAAAACGCGGCCACTTGGCGGCCAGCACTCCCATCGCGTCACAAAATGTACAAAATAAAATAAGACATGTGACAAATTGCGCTGGGTGTGAACACAGCATGAGAGTGAGCCTCGGGTTCGCAGCAGCAGGGGGCGCTCACAGCACGTGTGTGTTTTCGAGGCGTCGCAGTCGTATGTATTCACCTGTGCCTGCATGACAGTCGCCTGCTCTTTGAGTGTTTTTGCCTGAAGTTTCCACTCAGCGGCCTGAACCAGTAACTGGTTAGAAGAGAACAGACAGAGCCACATTACAAAAACAGCTGCTTTACCTTCTTCTTCATGGTCAGCTCCTGCTCCTTCATAGCGAAGCATTTCTTTGTTTTGTCAATAGCCTCCCTAAGCAACTACAGTGACAGAGACAGTACACAGTCAATCTGAGCAGATGTGATGAAGGACAGGCAGCCTGGTCTCCAACAGTCACACGTTTCTGCAAACCACACAGTCCCCCCCCCCGAACTGTTTATGTGTCCGCCTCGTTTGTCTTTGGTGACTTCTTGTTTTACTTCGTAGTTTCTACATCTAATCTACATCTTTTGGCGTTTTTCCATCGTACAGTTCTGACTCGACTCGACTCGTTGTTTTTCTTCTCCATCAACGATAGAACCTGGTACCTGATAGAACCTGGTACCTGATAGAACCTTGTACCTGGTGGTTTTTTTTAGTACCTGCTCTGACGAGCTGAGCCGATATGTGAATGTGACGTCAACAGACTGCCGGCCTCTGATTGGTCAGAGAGAGTCGTCACTGAAGAGTCATGAGCGTGACGTCAGAATCAAACTGTCGATCAGTTAAAAAGACTTAAAAATCCGACTTATAATTCCAAAATCTACTTAAAATTCCAAATTCTACTTTTTAATGATTCACTTTCACCCAAAACAACTGCTTTACAAGTCACTAGTTTGTGTGTTTGTGTTGGTTAGAAAAAAACCACATCACGGCAGTCTCATGCTGGGATGACTCCGCCCACGTTGAGGAGGAGCTATGATGTCATGGAAAACCACACTAAACCGTGTAAATGGAAAGGTTTCTCGTGGTTTGCAGAAAAACAACCCTTTTTGGAGACCAGGCTGTGAACAGGAAAGTGAGTCGAGGTCAAAACATGCGAGTAAAGATGAACCTGAATGAGTGATTTGTGTTGTTTTTCAGGAAAACACACTCACGTATTCTTTCTCCCGCTTGTGTTTCTCCTCGGCGGCGGCGAGCAGCGCGTTGGCCTCCTGCAGTTTGGCGTCCGTCAGTTTGTGCTGCAGCTCGCGGTGTCTGTCGATTTTCTCCAGACTCTGCAGGAGCGAAAACAACCGTCGTCAAAACATTCTCTCAATTTTGTGAGTCGTCATTTTCTTCTTTGATGACGTGCGGTACAGGGGAGTGGTGTTTAAAAATAGCACTACACCTCCGGTGTAGGTGGCGGTAGGAAGAAGCTGAAGGAGGAAGACGTCGCGTGCAAACGTTCAGACGTCAAAATTCGGTACTTTGTTATTTATATTTCTACCATCGTTTACGTTGACTCCACTACATTTCCTCTGACTCTCTTTGTTACTCGTTACTACCAAATAAAATCAGAAGAAGAAGAGTGTAAGTGAGTGAGTGAGTTAGCTTCACCTCGTCCCTCAGTTCACACTGGCCCATCAGACTCTCCAGTTTGTCGCTCAGGTTGGCGTTCTCGCGGCACAGCCTGTCGTTGCGGGCGCTGTGCTGCTCGATCTGAGCCCGGATGTCGGTCAGCGTGTTCTGGAAGTGGCCGGTGATCTCTTTCCTCTTCTGCTCGTCCTCGCTGCGACACTGAAGTGTCTCCTCCTGGAAACACGCTCACTGTCACATTTCCTGACTGTTTTATTACAACAATAGATTCAAATGAGACGCGATCACTCAGCTGTGTTTGCGTGATGTTTGAACGCCACTCACTCTCCCACACCAAAGTCCACAGACAAAATCAGTGATTTTAGCATCACAGCACACACTAAGTTCACATGTCCTATTTTGTCACTTCAGTGTTTGAAATCCTTTCTTCCTTTCAGATTTATCTCAGTGACACAAAGTGACCACACGAGGCAGCAGTAGAGCAGCAGCTCCTGTGTCCCCACGAGCTAAAATCACTGATTTTCTCTCTGGGCTTTGGTGTGGGAGAGTGAGCGGTTTACAAACGTTTGTCTCACAGTGAGATAAAGACGTGCAGATAAAGATATCTTAGACTCAAGTTAACATTGTGTATTGATATAACATTTAGAAATCATGTGTTTGGCAAGTCATTTTCAAAAACCAAAGCCCATAGCGAAAATCCGTGATTTTAGCTCGCGGGGACACAGGAGCTGCTGGTCTACTGCTGCCTCGTGTGGTCACTTTGTGTCACTGAGAGAAGTCTGAGTGAGGGATTTCAAAAACCGAATAGACAAAATAAGACATTTGAACTGAGTGATGGAGGCAGCAGTGGATCAACAACTGTGTGTGTGATGTTAAAATCACTGATTTTCTCTATGGGCTTTGGTGTGGGAGAGTGAGTGCTTTACAAACTTCAGTTTCCTGTTGGAAAAGTCCGTCTCACAGTGAGATAAAGACGTTTTGACATTAGTGGGGGTGCTTTACACCACCTTCTTCCTCAGTAGTATTATCAGACAGAGTATTTATAGAACTGTGTGTGTGTGTGTGTGTTCTCACCCTCAGTGTGTTGTAGTGTGATTGCAGCTCTCTGCACAGAGCCTCCAGTTTGCTGCGAGCTGTGACACTGCTGCGACGCTCGGCCCGTAGAGAAGACAACTTCTGCTGCAGATCACACAGTTGGTTCTGGTCGCAGCGCCGCAGGGCCGCCTGTTCTCACACACACACACACACAGAGGAACGCAGGATTTGTTATGAGGTCATGTTTGTGTGAGGGTGAAAAAGACAACAGCAAGTTTTCTTACCAGTTCAGAATATTTCCTGACCAGAGTTTCCAGTTTCTCCTCTGATGAGGACAGTTTGTTCAGACTCTGTGTGAGGAGAGACACGTCTGGACATGAAGACAGAGACAGAGAGCGAGAGAGAGAGCGGGTGTTATATTTAGTGTGGGACAATTGTAAAGTTTGTCCATCTCTCTTATTTTATAAGATATTTGGCAAAAGTGTCGAAATTTAGGAAGAAATTATAGGTTTTTGTCCACTTCACCTGATAAGATCTACGTCAGCTTAAGTCTACGATATCTTAGATATGTGTCCATGTCTTTATCTCACTGTGAGACAGACTTTTCCAACAGGAAACTGAAGTCTGTAAAGCACTCACTCTCCCACACCAAAGCCCATAGAGAAAATCTGTGATTTTAACATCACAGCACACAGGAGTTGTTGTTCCACTGCTGCCTCCAAGTCAAATGGATGTCATTTCGGCTTTTGAAATCCTTCATTTAGGTTGATCTCAGTGACACAAAGTGACCACACGAGGCAGCAGTAGACCAGCAGCTCCTGTGTCCCTGTGAGCTAAAATAACTGATTTTCTCTATGGGGTTTGGTGTGGGAGAGTGAGTGGTTTACAAACCTGAGCCTCTGAAATGAGTCAGGCAAAGTTCACGTTGTCCTCCGGTCTCACCTGTCTCCATGGTAACTGTGGTGTCATTTCTCGGCGCCTCCAGCGTCAGTTCTGTCTCTGCCTCCGACGCATCCTGACACCAATCGGAAAAAGATGGATTCACACTCTCACAATAAAAAAATCACGGCGAATGTCGAGGTGCCGGGGGAAACTCACCTGTTTGTCCAGGAGGTCGGCGGTGGAGCCGTACGTGTGCATGATGTCATCCAGCCGCCTGCTGAACTCTATCATTGGGTCAAAGAATTCAGGGGAGGAGCCACAGGCGGCAGGGGCGGCGGCCTGACCTCCATCGTTCTCCTGGTCCATGGAGGAGGACGAGGTTGCCACCATCACATCCAGAACCTCTGCTGCTTTCACTGACGTCTCCATCCTCAGAGTTCTGCAGACAACAGAGGAACCGGAGGATTGTGAGGATTTTCATTTATTTCATCTGGAGTTTAGAGTCAACGTTCACAACGAGATGAGTTCAACGTCGTCGTCAGACCGAAGACGAGTTCAGCGGCGGCGGCAGAACGTCGTCGTCAGACCGAAGACGAGTTTCAACAAATGTGAAAAGATACACTTCAGATGAAGAGTTTTTTTGGTGCAGCCATCTTTGAATGGTGATGTCACAAGAGTTTGACGTTAGTGGCTAATGTAGCCATATGTCCCTTGGTGTGTGTGTGTGTGTGTTCTTGTATGGGTATCTTTGTGAGGACCAAAAAACACCCTGGATATACTGTACCTAAGGAAGTGAGGACATACTGACACTCCTAAAAATGGCTTTTCCCCAGGCTTAAGACCTGGTTTCAGGGTTAGAACTGGATAAAGGGTTAGGGTTAAGGGAACGGGCTCGAGAATGAATTATGTCTGTGAATGTCCTCACTATGACTGAGGCACAAACGTCTGTGTGTGTCCGTCCAGAGGCTGTTTATCCTCACAGCTCTGTTGCAATGACGCCTGCTACTGTTATTGTATCTACTGAGTTAAAATTAACACACACACACACACACACACCTGTTGTGGTCTCATCTATTCTGAGAGTGTCCAAATATGGTCGAACTGCCTG
This sequence comes from Solea solea, assembly GCF_958295425.1. Taxonomy (NCBI): domain Eukaryota; kingdom Metazoa; phylum Chordata; class Actinopteri; order Pleuronectiformes; family Soleidae; genus Solea; species Solea solea. The sequence continues at coordinate 20,397,841 of NC_081150.1, read as the reverse complement.
ACACACACACACTCAAACACTCACCAACTTGTTTATAGTCACTTAGTGAGGACACCTCATAGACATAATGCATTACCTTACCCTAACCTTAACCTTTAACCTTTAATCTTTAACCTTAAACCTAACCTCAAACCAATTCTCACTCTAACCCCAAAAAAACAGGAGTTTCACCCAGAAAAAAGCCCTTTAAAGACAAAATGTCCTCACAAACACAGGTGTGTACATCACAAAGACACAAATGCAAGTAAACACACACACACGCCGGTGTCATGATGACGTCCCATCGTCAGAGCAACATTAGGCTCCACCCACAATGACTCACAGCCAATGGCAGCCCTTCACCGCCCCCCATCTTCATCAACACTGCCTCAACTTTCACCCAAGCACAAAAATAAGAATGAAGTGAAGTGAATGTAATTTTAATAAAAAAAAATTTAAAAAAGTATATTTTTTCACCTAAATCTCACGAGTTCAAATACCTCGCACACAAAAACAACATCACTTGCCGTTCCACTCGTTTTTGCCGCCACGCGTCTGGAAACAACGCCGCGAAAAAAAAGTTGCCGCGACTTGAGCGACCGTGACGCATCAACGCTCAGTCACCGCTGGCAGCCATCATGGAATTCCTTCACGTGTTTTCGTTCACAGAGCTCACAAAAAAGACTGTAGCAAACGATGTCGCAAAAACGATCTAATCAGGTAACGTTGGGCTCATGTATATGAGTGAAAACCACACACACACACACATTAGAAACATGAGGGTTAGTGCATTTTTTAAAAAAGTTTCAACTTTTTTTTTTTAAGTTTGAATATTTGAGTGAAATGATAAACGTTATACAGAGGAAACGTAAAGTAAAAGAAGTCTTACCACGAACAGTGGAGTCACAGAGAGGAGGTGAAGCAGAGAAAGACTGAGACCGATGAAAGAAAGAGGAGGAGGGGGAGGAGCCAACGACAGCTGACCCCCAAAATAACCTGTGTGTGTGTGAGAGAGAGAGAGCTACAAACAGCCCTCAGTATGAGCTCTCAGAGCAGTGTCTGTCATGGCCGACTGAGTAGCGATGAGAGATGCTAATGTCGCTAAAGCTGTAGCGACACAGTGTCCGATGTTGTTCAAAATATGCGAGAAGTTCGCACCAGTCTTGTATAAAGTACCTTAAAGGTGATACTTGAGTAAAAGTACAAGTATGTTACCAGAAAATGACTTTGGTAGAAGTTGAAGTAAATTTTTTTTGTAATAATTCTTAAGTTAAAGTCTTAAAGTTTATGACATGTATTGTACTTAAGTATCTAAAGTCATTATCTGATATAAAATGTATTGGGATGGTTTTACAAGTACAAGTAAAAGTATTAAAAAAGTGAGGAGTCAGGATTGGATCGGTGGTAGGGCGAGTTGTCCTTCAACTGGAAGGTTGTGGGTTCAATTCCTGGCTCCTGTCCTTGAGCAAAGACACTTGACCCCATATTGCGGTGTGTGAATGGGTGAAAAGTGTAGTATATTAAGCAGCTCATCAAGACTAGAAAAGCTCTATTTAAATACAGACCATAATACTACTTCTTCTTCTGATTTTATTTGGTAGTAACACAGAGAGTTTGTTACAGACGACTCATGCAAACGGTAAACATGAGGACAGAGCATCACAAAGATCGTATCTGTCAGAATCACCAAACAATACGACATAAAACATCCCTGATGCTGTGTTTCCATCAGGGTACGGTTGGGTTTGGTACAGTATGGTATGGTTTGGAATGGGGGTCAGGGTCGGTCAGTCAGGGTCAGTCAGGCGGGGCGTGTGGGCTGTGTCCGATGGCTGCTACTCAAGCAAGTCCAGTCCCCTACAGCTAACCACAGAAGACGACTATGACCTGGATGACGGACAGTCTTCACAGACCGAGGGCGTTAGAGAAACACCGGTTGCAAATGAGTGGCGCCCAATCAGCTGACTGTCGTTGGTGGCTCCCATTTTACTCTGGTACCCCAAAGTAAGGGTGCTGTAAAATGGAACAATGGTGGCTGGTCATATTGGGACTATTCCTTATGGAAACAATAAAAATATGTCCTGTACTGTACCTAACCAAACTGATACCTCATCCAATACGTGACTTAAGCTGTTCCCAAGACTTTACCTCTTAAACAGAATAGAATGCCGTTTATTGTCATTAATCAGTGTTCAGAGAGATTGGATAGCTTCACCTTTACAAAGGAGAACACAGAGACACATAGGAACCATAAGAGACCCAGAACCCAGGATAAACAGGTTCAGTCAATATGGTCCTGAAGGTGTGGAGGTGGATCAGTGAGTCAGAGGAGATTCCGTAGAAGGACAGAGTCCCAGCAGGACAGTCCACATACACTGATACTCGGTGAGAGACAGAGGAGGAGTCGATGGAGGTTTCTCTCTCGCGGTGGCGGACAGAGTAACCACGGACATCAGAGCATCTCAGACTCCAGGACTGATCATAATCTCCAAACAGACCTTGAGAACTGTCGCCTTTCCTCTGGATTGACATGTTACTGACTGATATGAGGACATGTCCTTTCCACTTGACCTCCCAGTAACAGCGTCCAGTCAGACGAGTTTTACACAGAAGCTGAGGAAAGTGACTAAATCTGTGTGGATGATCAGGATAGGACTGATAGTCGGCCACGTTGGTGACTTTCCTGTTGTTGTCAGACAGTTTGAGTTCTCTGTACACTGTGTTTGTGTCCAGTTCCAGTTCACATGAATCTGATGAAGACACGGCTGCAGTTTATTAATGATCAGCTGATATGTTGTTATTTACTGTTGTAAATCCATACTTACACTTCCAGAGTCCAGGTCTTAACCTTTGCGCTCCAGCATGGTCCATCCTGGAGGAAGAAACAGTCTGAATGAGTTTCACATTAGTCCAAACTGCTGCTCAATGTGGAGCAGAGGAGGAAAATACCTGAGAGTGTCCAGTCTCCAATGAGGACTCTTCAGTCCAGCAGAAAGCAGCGTCTCTCCTGAGTCTCCTGGATGATTGTAGCTCAGGTCCAGTTCTCTCAGATGAGAGGGGTTGGAGTTCAGAGCTGCGGTCAGAGAAGAACATCCTACCTCTGTGACCAGACAACCTGACAGACTGGAGTTAAGAAGACATGATGAACTCAGTGACTCAGAAAATTGTGCAGACATTAAACAAAAGATCAACTGTCAAACAAACTGAGTTCTGACCTGAGAGTCTCCAGAGAACAGTGAGGACTCTTCAGTCCATCACACAGCAGCTTCACTCCTGAATCCCGCAGGTCATTGTTACTCAGGTCCACGTGTCTCAGACTAGAGGACACAGAGTTGAGGACTGAGGACAGAGCGGCACAGCTTCTCTCTGAGAGTTTACAGTCACTCAGTCTGAGGTAGAAAACAGTGATGAACAAAAGATTAAACATGTTTTTTTTAATTTTTTGGTCTTTAGAATATGTCTTATTAATATTTATACATGGATGCACTTACAGAGCTTTGTTGGAGGCTTTGACCACAGGCAGCAGCTTCAGAAGAGCCTCCTCTGAAGCTGAATACTTCTTCAGGTCAAACTCGTCCAGATCTTTTCCTGATGACAGTAAGATGAAGACCAGAGCTGACCACTGAGCAGGAGACAGTGTCTCTGTGGACAGACGTCCTGATGTGAGGGACACTTGGATATCCTCCACAAGAGAACGGTGGTTCAGTTCATTCAGACAGTGGAACAGGTTGATGCTTCTCTCTGCAGACAGATTTTTACTGATCTTCTTCTTGATGTATTGGACTATTTTCTGATTGGTCCGTATGGTACTTCCTGTTTGTGTCAGTAGGCCTCTTAGGAGCTTCTGATTGGAGTCCAGTGAAAGACCCAGGAGGAAGCGGAGGAACAAGTCCAGGTGTCCATTAGGACTCAGTAAGGCCTTGTCCACAGCACTCTGGTGCAGATGATTCAGTTCAGAATTGATTTTGAATAATTTGGACCTCTGGGATGTTGATGGTTCCTCTGAAAACAGATTTCTTCCAGTGGTGATGAAGGTCAGATGGACATGAAGAGCAGCCAGAAACTCTTGAACACTCAGATGGACAAAGCAGAATACCTTGTCCTGGCACAGACCTCTCTCCTCTTTAAAGATCTGAGTGAAGACTCCTGAGTAAACTGAAGCTGCTGTGATATTGATGCCACACTCTGTCAGGTCTGATTCATAGAAGATCAGGTTTCCTTTCTGCAGCTGCTCAAAAGCCAGTTTCCCCAGAGACTCAATCATCATCCTGTTCTCTGGACTCCAGTGTGGATCTGTGTCAACTCCTCCATCATATTTTACCTTCTTCACTTTGGACTGAACCACCAGGAAGTGGACGTACATCTCAGTCAGGGTCTTGGGCAGTTCTCCACCATCTCTGGTTTTCAACATGTTCTCCAGAACTGTTGCAGTGATCCAGCAGAAGACTGGGATGTGGCACATGATGTGGAGGCTTCGTGATGTCTGGATGTGGGAGATGATCCTCCTGGCCTGCTCCTCATCTCTGAACCTCTTCCTGAAATAATCCTCCTTCTGTGGGTCCGTGAACCCTCTGACCTCTGTCACCATGTCAACGCAGTCAGGAGGGATCTGATTGGCTGCTGCAGGTCGTGTGGTTATCCAGAGGTGAGCAGAGGGAAGCAGTTTCCCGCTGATGAGGTTTGTCAGCAGCACGTCCACTGTGGTGGACGCTGTGACATCAGTCAGGATCTCAGTGTTGTGGAAGTCCAGAGGAAGTCGACACTCGTCCAGACCATCAAAGATGAAGACCACCTTATAGTCTTCAAACCTGCAGATTCCTGCTTCTTTGGTTTCAGTGAAGAAGTGATGGATGAGTTCCACCAAACTGAACTTCTTCTTTTTCAGCACATTCAGTTCTCTGAAGGTGAAGGGAAACATGAGCTGTACGTCCTGGTTGCTTTTGTCTTCAGCCCAGTCCAGAGTGAACTTCTGTGTTAACACTGTTTTCCCAATTCCAGCCACGCCCTTTGTCATCACTCTTCTGATTGGTACACCTCTTCCAGCTGAGGCGTTAAAGATGTCTTCTTGTCTGATGGTAGATTCTGGTCTGTCTGGTTTCCAGGAAGCTGTTTCAATCTGTCTGATCTCATGCTCATCATTGACCTCTCCAGTCCCTCCCTCTGTGATGTAGAGCTCTGTGAAGATCTGATTTAGAAGGGTGGGGTTTCCTGCTTTAGCCACGCCCTCAAACAAACACTGGAACTTCTTCTTTAGGTTTGATTTAAGTTCACGTTGACAAGCTGGAGCTCTGGTTTCTGACAAACACAAGAAAATAAATCAATGAGTGGATCCTTGAGAAAATAAGATGTTCTTCCTTTCACATTAAAAGTCCTCTTACTGCTCTGCAGACAGTCAGCTAGCTTCTCCTGCTTCATCCTCCTCAGGAAGTTCTCTGTGATCTTCAGAAAGGCCTCTCTGCTCCTCCTCTGCTCCTCATCTTCACCATCCAACACCTCCTCATCCTCCCTCTGTAAGACATCTGTGCGATCTGTACCCAGAACCCTCTGGATAGTCTTCAGCTCGTTCTTCACAAAGCAGATAATTTTCTCCTCCAGCAGCTGGAACAGAACAACATGTGAAGTTTAACCTCAGACGACCAGTGACCAGGACTGTGGTTCTATATGAACAGTATTCTCATGTTTGTACATTTACACACCTTAAATATGGAGTCCAGGTCTGTTCCATGCTGCTGGACAGACTGACCACTGAGAACCTCTGTCCTCTGCTGATCAACTCTGAGGAGAAAAGATTCAGTGTCATTTACTAAACAATCATTTGTTCCGACAAGGTTTTCAATGTGCTATGTTTACCTATGTTTCTTACTCAGCCAAGGTCACATGACATGAGTTTAACAACTTGAAGACTAAAGTCCCTGAAGGACAGTCTCTAGTGTATGTGTGTGAACGTTCAAAGACTCAATCGGAGTGACTTGTCGATATGTCCCTGACCAATCACAGGCTCTGACTAGATTTACTGCTGGAAATGTATTCAGAGACAAGGACAGGCTGAAGACAGAGGAACCTCAAACAGCAATGCAAGATTGGTCCACCAATAGAGAAGAAGAATAGGACTAAGAATAAGGAGCAAAACACCCAAAACTCATAATTTCCTGGATCAGTTTTTGGCATCAAACTAGGTTTAGATTAGACAGGCTCCCCCTGGTGGAGGATCATGTAAGTGTGTTAATTTGTGTGAAATTCTTACATCAGTTTCTCTCCATCTTTGAAGTTCATATAACAACCTATAGATTCTTCTCTCTTCACAGACACACAGGTGGGACCAGGTCCAGGAGAGTCTGGCTTTTCATGTTGGTTTCTAATCAAGAGAAATAAATTCTTAAAATGATGTTTTACTAACAGAGTTATATGCTGCAAGATGGACAAAATGGCACCTTTATGCAAGATAGTAGTGTCTTCCCCCTGTATTTGTGTTTTGCTCTTGTTTTATTGATTGAAAAATAAAGTTTAAAAAATGATGTTTTACTGAAACCAAGAAACTACCAGTTATGTTTCCTCACCTCTGACTCTCTCTGAAGTTAATAATTTGACTTTTGGACCTGTCACTCTTCACAGACACACAGCTGAGACCAGGTCCAGGAGAGTCTGGTTTTTCATGATGGCTCCTAATCAAGAGAAAGAAATTCATAAAATTATGTTTTACTGAAAACAACAAACTAATTTTTCAAACCTATTTTTCTTTTTACCTCTGATTATTTCTGAAGTTATCAAGAAGATCTATAGGTGATACTCTCTTCATTCTCTTCTCTCCAGGTCCAGTAGATTCTGGTCCCTGTTGAGGGATTCCCCTACAAATACAGGACATGTGTAGCACATTTAAAAGCAATATAAAGATCTTTGTAATATCACGACTGTATAATTATTTTATAGTTTGTGTGAACTGATACTGTGGTGAGTTTGTTTTTGTTGAGTTATTTGTTGTAATTCAACCTAGCAACCAGAAGGGGGGGCTCGCTGTAAATTTGACCTGTCGTTATCTCGCCGCCATTTTGTTTAGCTCACTTTAGCTTTGCTACCTGCACACACAGGTTCTGTGTTGATTGTGAGTAATATCACGTATATTCCTGTTGGTCTGAGAGACACTGAGTTTCGTGGTGAGTAAAGAGAAGCCTGTCATTTTCTTTTTTAATGAGGAAATAGTTAAAAAATGGAGTCGCTGCAAAATTCCGCTAACCGCTAAGCTAGCAAAGTCAATGTAAAGTCCAATAGGCTTATGCTAACAATGTTATTGTCTGAGGGGGAAATGCAGTTAACAGGCGGGATTTTTGACTAAATATGAACGTGTGAGTGTGAAATGTCACTGCTGAGACACATTTTGTTGTGTCTAGTGTTGAGTAAATTTAGACAAAACCCTGCTGTGAGATTTATTTCATATAATTAATGTAAATGTCCGGTTCATACTGTAGTCCTTCTGTACCTTGTGTGAAATATTGCTGCCACACTAGTTAAATATAAACATCAGTATCACATCACATTACAAAGTGATGAGATAATTGTTCAAACAATATACATATAATGTTTTTGTTATTTATATTTTTTATCTCAGAAATGAGAGTAAAACACTCGCAGTGTCGAGCCCTGGTTTTTGAAACCGATGTGTTGTGAACAAATGTTCCATATTTTCATGGGCCCAGATCCAAGCTTTGAAGGAATAGATGGGTGTTTTGGGGACTTGTGTCCAGCATGTCTCAGTTTTACACAGGTCTGGGACTGAAATTCCAAGTATTAGGCATCTCTGGTGGATCATTTGTGTTGTTTCCCTGTGAAGACCTCCACCCTCCATCATCTGACCTCTGCTCTTGTTTGAAGTCCACAGGTCGACCCATGGACCAGTCACTCCACATGGATACACAGCTGGGTTCAGGTCCAGCAGAGTCTGGTCTCTTTTGATGGATCGTCCTACAAACACAGGACATGACTTGTAAGTAAAACACTGATCTGTGACACGGAGCTGAGTCACATGGTCGATGAGATCCTCATCTCACCTCTGACCCCCATGTTCCACACACAGAGTGGCTTTAGAGGGTGGAGCTTCCTCTTCACTGTCCTTGATCTGATTCATTGCAGAGCACCACCTGCTGGGAGAATAAAAGTCACACATTACAAGTTCTGCTAACATGGTTTACCACAGAATTGGCCGCTATGACCCTCATTGGCTGACTGATCATTGGTTTATGCTAATAATAGACTGTCAGTCACGCAGTTATTGGGTGGGCTCTGGGCTGGTGATACTTGAGTCACCAAAGCTAATCAGTAAACAGGGTTTCATAGACCATCAACCACCAAACGTCTACTTTGGTTTCAAAGTATTGACCTGCTGCTTATGTGGTCCAGCAGCAGGGGCTGCAGAAGCTGCTGAGGAACAACATGAACCAGGAGGAGAGTGAGAGGGACAAACCATTCCTGACCCTGGCACCGTCCTCTGAACCTCAGACTTTTCACAACAACAAATCATCATCACCAGGTCCAACAGGAGCAAGAAGAGCCAGCAACACCAGATGGACCCTCATTTTGATGTGAAAGCAACCACAGGTATGTTACTGTGAGCAGAGCACGGACACGATCAAGAGCTGGTACTGTTTTGGTACCAGTTTCTCATGAGTTGGAACCAAAGTATCAATAATCATCTGAACAAATAGTTCCTTCTTTAAATAGTTATGTTACTTTGACACTAACTTCACTTAAAAACAGCCCGGAATTGTAAAATAATGCTCGCTCAGATGCTTCCCAACCACGTGGTCATGATGATGAAACTGCTGCCGTCACATAATGATATTTGACGTTGTGCAGTGTCTTAACCAAGCTAACATTTGTGCTGCTGCTTCTCAGTGCAGCCTGATACAAGTCTGAAGATAAAAGTACTAGAGCTGGGATTTATGGCTCTTTCGCTTCAAAGAGCCGTTCAAAACACTCGGCTTGTTCTTATATTTCATTATTTTTTAGAAGCCAAATGGGTAAAAACTCCTTTATATCAAGAAAATAATCACTGGTTGTAAATCCAACCAATATTGGGGCTGTGTGCTCAGCGCCTCCCCCAAGTTGATACAGAAGACGTCACGAGCGGCAGCCACGTTCGCATCTGCGACCCAGTTCTCATTGTTCATTTAAAAGAGCCGTTCCATTACTTGTTCGTGATCGTCACAGCTCTTAAAAACAACTCGGTCAAGACACCATTAGCATCACACTTTACAGGCCTTCACTACAAGTGAGTCCACTGGTTTAAACAGAAGAGCCCGCCCTCTGGTGGTCATCTTACCTCTGTGTTCAGGCTTCCTTGGCAACAAATTATAGACTCATAGTATCATTATGATACATATGTACATTTGCTGCCAAACAAATGATAGTGATGAACTGAGAATCAGGACCTCAGACCAGGTACAGTCCACTATGTTAAAGCATTTTTGACATTTTAGACATCGCTTTAAATTTCTTTATCACAAACTCAAAGAACAGATTTGTGCTCCAGTTTGTTAAATATTTGAGCAGAGAAAGAAACGTGATCATCTGATTTCTAACGTGATATAAACTCGGTCAGAGTTGATTTGTTGATGGAAGCTGTCAGACCAGTTCAGACGCTTCATGCAGGAATGTTGAAAACAAAGTCAGATTATAAAGATTGTCACTCACAGAATAACATGTATCTATTTGAGCAGCAGCAGCCAATCACAGTCCAGAAAATAGAGCAGGAGTCATAGTGATGAAAGAGACTGTGACGATCAGACAGTGTCACATTTGTCAGGTAAGATTCTCACCTGCTGAACTGAGCTCAGGTCCACTCACACACGCTGTCCACCTTCATGTGGACACCAGCCGCTGCCGATTGTCCCTCGTCTGTCCTGCCGCCCTTCTGTGTCTGATCTGAGGACGCAGAGTCACGTCCTCATACTTTCAGAGTCGTAGTGATGACGTCAGAACCAGTCCAACGAGCCGCGGCTGGATTCAGGTCTGTTCTCTCTACTGATTGGCTGATTGTGATGGAGGTGGAATTTCATGTGAAGCAGGAGCACCTGGTCATGGGTCACAGATGATGTAGCTATGCTGTCTGTCCACTAGGAGGAGCTAAGTCAAGCAGCAGCAGTAGCTGTCAGTTCCATGTGATGATCAGCAGGAGTCAGCAGGTCAGTGTGAACATTGTTCACTTTGATTCTTTTTAATTTGTAAAGAAATAATTTTACCAAATGAATCAAAACTTAATTTTATGCACATTATTTAATACTTATAAACATTAATGTTAGAGCCATACCTAATTGAAGGCCACAGTAGGTGGCGCTCTGCACTGGGCAGGAAGGTGTTAAATAAGAGCAAGAGGTAATTACTCGGCAGGTGTGCTGCTGACTGGGGAAGCACAAAGTTTTTTGACCGTCAACGTCGTCGCCGCGTCCGGCTCAGTCCATTTGTTTAGACAAATAAATGTTGTTGATTGCATACTACGCTGATGTGTGTAATTCATTCATTGGACCCGGAAGACAACGCGTCAACTACTACAAGTACCAGTACAGCAGCCCCCTCAAGTGGCTTAGGTTCGTTTTGTTGTTTTTTTATTTTAAGAACAAGTCACTACAATTAATCTTAACAATAAGACTAAGAAAATGTTCTTGTTTGGGGGACCCAAAAAATATGTCCCACGACCAAGGCCGCTTTAATGCACGGGCTTACCTGGGCTGAAGCCCAGGGGCCTCCCAAGTTTAGGGGCCTCCCATTTTCAGGTTCATGATGTGCTGAAAAGGTCATATTGTTTTGCAACAGGTCAGATTTTCTGTCAATCACTCTAATCACACGTTACGTGGCTGCTGATTGATCCAAGTGACACATGTGGCCCCGTTGGCCCAGGGGCTTACCTATCAGAATGTCTAGTTTTGGTGTGTGTCCCTCTATCATTGAGTGACAGTGTGGAAAATGTCGGGGACGACGTTTGGGAGTGGTGCCCAGAAAAGAAAATTAAAAATTAAGAAAGGGTTGCAGGAAAAGGAGTTATTAAAGAGCATCCCAAAGCTCACTGGATTTTCTAAAACCAGCTGCTGCTGCTGAAGATGGACCCAGCACCTGAGAAAACTCGCTGTCTCACACACCGGAGGGAGCGGAGGAGCCGCAGTCCGCGCAGGTGGATGTAGCTGGAGAGGAGCAGGGGGAAGCACACAAGCCCCAGAGAGAGGACCCGGCTGCAAACCAACCAGGGGGAGACTCGACTTTGTAGAGGAGGTGGTACAGTTCAGAGAATTTGTACAGGATGAAAATGTGAGAAGCACGTCTGCAGTGGAGTTACTGACATTTTTAAGAAGAAGAAAACTCTATACAGTTTTCCAAACACAGACATAGGTCTACGGCTATTCTTGACTATGCCAGTGACCAATGCGAGTGGAGAACGTTCCTTCTCCAAACTGGGCTTGGTGAAAAAAAGACTGCGATCAAGCATGCAGCAAGAATGAGTCAGTCATCTCACACTGATGTCTATTGAGCATGACATCCTTCGTGATTTGGATTTCAAGGACATAATTAGAGCCTTTTCCACAAAGAAGACCAGACGAAAGCACTTCTAAAAAGGTAAGAAAGTGCTGTATGTATATGTTGTGCAGGTTTTAAATTGTTGCGGTTGTGCATATTTTTTAAGAGAAATGCACGTTTGCTTAGATGTTTGTCTAGATTATACTGCAAACCTTCTATAAATGTTGCTCAGTTTCATCTTTTTGGTGCCTGGCATTAGGCCATGTTGCTATCCATGGTGCTGAATGGAGTGTGTGCATTTGTGCAGGTGCATGTGATTGGTTCACAGGGCCCGCTGAGGCCAGAGAAGAGGCTCCTACTTTGATCTGTTGCTGTTCTTTGCTTATGCTGTTATTAGTTATTATCAATATTTGTGCAGACAGTTGATGGTTGGTGATGTTTTTCCTAATATCGTTTGAAATCATACTTTCACACAGTTTGGTTTTATTATCACCATAAGTTGCTGTGTGTGGTTGTTAAATTGTTTTGTGTTCATGCTCAAGGGCTCAGTGATATGTTAATAACAATATTATGGTGTTTTCTGGCTGAAAGAGGGAAAACTCACTGTTGTGTCAAGAAAGAAACTAATGCATTTTGTGATGTAGATTACCTATATATATTACACTTTTTTAAAAATGAGACTCTATAAATCGAGGGGATGGGGGGCCTCGAAAACCTCTCAGCCCCGGGGCCTAACATTAGGTTAAGGCGGCCCTGCCCATGACCCTTGTGTGGGTCCTGACCCAGTGTTTGGGAACCACTGCCATAGAGGATAATAACCAGGTTTGTTTGTTGTTGTTTTGATCTTCTTTGTTTTTTTTTTTTATAATTTTATCATTTAAAATTCATTATTTCATTCATTTATTTCATAAAGTTGTGAAAATATGTTTATTTTGTTGTTACAAATGTTACAGGAAATAGACAGAAATAAAGAAATATTTCTCAAGATAAATAAAAGTAAATCTGTAACGAGGGGAAAAGGCCACTGGAGGGCAGTGTTCACTACAACTGTGAGTGTTGCCTCTGTATTCCATGCCATGCTGAACAGCGTCCTCTGGTGGTGCATGTGTGAGTGTTGTTCTGCTCAGACGCAGCAGGGGGCGCTGTTGTCAGGCTGCAGGCTGCATGAAGAGGAGGAGGAGGAGAAGCAGTGCATGCTGGGACAGAAAGGCTCATGTGCTTTTAAAGCCTTGGTGAGAAGATGATGTTCTTCAGTCAAAGAGTCGACCTGGAAACAGCAATTAATTTATTTTATTTATTATATTATTATATTAATCTCTTAATTTGTTCCGTTGATTTATTCAGGATGTCTGAAAATGTCACAATTGCTGCAGGAAAAACAGATAAACAAAAACTCTCACCTCTCTCCTCAGCTTTTGGTTCCTCTGCTCCAGCAGTTCACAAGCCTGGAGGAGGAGGAGGAGGAGATCTCCATGAGTATTTTCAAACATTTATTTAAAAAAGAGTGAAACTGAAGTAAACAAAGAGTCACCTGATGCAGCAGGTCAGCCCTCTGTGTTTGTCTCTTGCGGCTCCTCTGAGCTGCTACTCTGTTCTTCTCTCTCCTCTTCATCATCCTACCTTCATCCTGTGAGCCCTGACACACACACACATTACCATCATCTAGTTGTTTAATTTGAGTGACGTTAAAGCTGCAGTACGTAACGTCTGTCGTTTTCATGAACAATGTCACTTTGTTTGTTCTTCAAAAGATCAGACCTGACTGAGGGAGCGTTTCTGTGTATACAGTGGCAGAGCAGGGGCGGCTGGAGACAAGAAGAAATTTATTCTGTCTCACTCTTGAAGGATCATTGGTTTTTGTGTTTTTTTTAGCTGTAGAAACTTCTGAAACTTTGTGTGGACACTTTTCTGTTTCCACTGTTACGATCCTGTCAGTTCCTCTGGAACTTTGTCCCTCTGTGTATGCCGTGTCTGTGTGTGTTGCAGGGGACGGGCCTAATTGGACTGATTGACAGACCTATAAGGAGACGGGTCATGGGTCGTGAGCGCTCTCTGATCTCTGCGATTTCTCTGCAAATGCGCTGCTGAACTCTGCCCTGTGCGCTGCTCCGCTGTTCCGACCGTGGCTCCACTGTTCCGTTCGTGTTGCGCATGTGCCGGTAATGGCGACAGAAGGAGCTGATGTGTGATCGTAGACGTTCCGCCTTTGACCATCCACCACCTCACTTACTTTCATAAATGTAACTTAAACTTTGACGCTACGGTGTGGTCTCCCCTTTATGTTGCGTCTGCTTGATCCATGCAACCGTAACACCACACACACAATCTATCCACACTAGCTAGCTAACCCTATCTATCTACGCTAGCTTAGAGTTAGCTATCTATCTATTGAAGCTAGCTAGCTAACCCTATCTACTCTATGCTAGCTTAGAGTTAGCTATCCATCTATTTAAGCTAGATAACTATCCATCTATTTAAGCTAGCAAGCTAACCATATCTACTCTATCTTTGCTAGCTAAGAGTTAGCTATCTATCTATTTAAGCTAGCTAACTCTATCCATCTATTTAACTGAGGTAACCATACTCTTACCTAGCTTAGAGTTAACTATATATTTAAACTAGCTAACTATATACAGTATATCAGCTATTTACGATAACTAACTTTCAATCGAAGTACATTATGTATATTTATATTTATGATAGCTAGCGAACGCCGTCTCTTTCTCCACAGAGCGAGAATTATGTGGAGCTGATAATTAATCAATATTTAATTAACTTTGTCAATGTTTTAAATCATTGTTTGCCAAACCTTATACACGTGGACTCAATTTTTTAAAGACGACAAACTCTCCAGACAGATCACTTCGTCAGTCTTGATGAGAGCGAACGCGTTTACCACGTCATGATTCATTTATCTTTCTGTCTGTGGTTTTCAAAAGAACCCCCAAATATTTTCATTTTATGCACATTGTTTACAAGTCTTTGACCCCCCCCCAACCTTTGACCTCGGTGTGCTGTGGTCCTACCTCACACGTGTCACTGCTGCTCACACTCTTCTCCAGACGCTCTGACATCACAGCTGCATCAGCGCCGCGACACAATGGACACTGACGACCGAGGTGTCCGCTGAAGCTGAAGCTGCTCGGTTTCACTTCAGCTTCCTTTTCACTTTTTTTTCTCCGAGTTGCCACTTTAGAAGAAGCAGTGAGTACGATTCATCGAAGTCATGTGACTCTGTGGCTGTGGTTGACAAGGATTATGTGAGATTATGATTGAAAAAAAATTAAAACCAACTATGACACTGTGGTTAATCTCAGTCCAACCACCAAATAAACCCGTCATTACTGTGACGCAAGTGAAGGTAAGCCCACAGCTAAAAATAACCGTCACTAAAACCCACAAAGTCTCATTTTCACTCCTGTGCGAGTTCCTTCTGTTGGAACGAAAAAAAGGTTCAGAGTAGAAAACACATTTACACAGTACAGGTTGAAAAATATTAAAGTTTATATTAGCAGTAAACTTCTTCACAGATTGTTTAAATGATAAACTGATATGTGACAGAAAACGTTTAAATGTGAAATTGTATTTCAAAAGGAAAAAAAAAACACCGGAAAAAAGAAAAGAAAATGGTTAACAAACTTGAATTTAGTTAATATAAGTGTTAAATGTGTTTATTATTGTACATAAGATTTTTTAATATGTCTTTGATTTTAAGGATCTAAGCAGACTCACTGTCAGGAAAAACTGTTTTTAACCACTTACCAAAAGTGAAAACTGAATTTTGTCTCACTCTCCCACACCAAAGCCCATAGAGAAAATCAGTGATTTTAGCTTGTGGGGGACACAGGAGCTGCTGGTCTACTGCTGCCTCCTGCTGCCTTCTCTATGGGCTTTGGTGTGGGAGAGTGAGTGGTTTATAAATGTCTAACAGTGAGATGAAAACATAAACATGTTCTTATGTTGTTGACAGTGGCTGATGTAGAGTTCCGTGTACGAGTCATCAACATCTTAATGGTGAGTCAGATTCTTTGTTTAATCGCACATTGCCAAACGGAGAGGAATAAAGGAAATGTAAGGTGAAACACAAGTGCTGAGGTTTTCACTCGTTTTGTTCCAGGGAGATTGGCGCCCTCTTGTGGTCGTGTCACTCAGCAGCACTGAAACTGAAACAAACAGACGGCGTTGACTGTACACGCTTTAAAAAGTCTTGCGGTGTCATTAAGTCTGCGTCATTCCGCTTTGTCGCCTCCTGCAGGACAGTCTGGCTTCTTTGCGAGCGGCACGTAGCAGCCTGTGGCTGCCGCTTCCTCTACAGCTCTCTTGATTGGCTGCCTGTGCCTCTCTGCAGCCACGCCCTCCTCAGGAGGAGGAGGAGCGTCTGGTTGGCCACTGTCGCCGAACACCTCCCTCTCCATCTCCAGCGTGGTGTGACTGGGTTTCATGTTGAGGATTTCACAGAGACCCTCAGCTTGTTTCTGCAGAGTGCTGATTGACTGTCAAGACAAAAAGAAAAAGTGTGACTTAGGAGAATATCTTAAATAAAAAAAAAAAAACAGTTACGTTTGCTGTTTTACCTTTATAACCTGAATGGCTTGTTTCACCATCCCTGGAGCCGCTGCTGACAAATCAGTCATGATGTTCTCTGTCAAAACAAACGCGATTAATACAAACTTAAAGGGACAGTTTGTGAATTTTTAAAGTGGGGACGTGTGACTCACTTGGTAGTCTACGATATCTTTAAGACCATGTTTGACGTCTTTATTTCACTGTAAGACCGACTTTACTGACAGGAAACTGGAGTTTCATCACCACTCACTCTCCCACACCAAACCCCATAGAGGAAATCAGTGATTTTAGCTGACGAGGACACCAGAGCTGCTCCACTGCTGCCTCCATCAGTAACTTCAAACGTGTTACTTTTGTCACTTCAGTGTTAGAAATCCTTTGTTCAGATTTACCTCAGTGACACAAAGTGACCACACGAAACAGCAGTAGTGGGGTTTGGTGCGGGAGAGCGAGTGGTTTAAAACTTCATTTTGAGCCTTTTTTTATTTCTGTTTTTACAAGCAAATTAAGCAGTGAACACGTTCTAATGATCCTGTAGTTTAGATTTAAGCCATCATAGATTTTATTATATAAATTGTTACCTGAACTATCCCTTTAAACACCTGTTTCAGTCAGTTTTTCTGTTGTTCTTCAAGCTTTAAAATCATTTTCACCCAAACATCGACAAATCATTCCTGATTATACTGAATTTGTCATGTTAAATCATATAAATATATAGATGTACGTTATATCTAGATCCTATTTCTTATCTAAATGCTCCTTTAATATGCTTTAAATGCTCTAATCGTTTGTTGGTTCACCTGAAGTTTGTTCAGAAGCTGCTGCAGAAACGAGTAGCAGCACTGAGATTTTTGTCACTTTCAGCGACGGCGAAACCTTCAAACGTGCGACTTTAAAGGGAAGTAGTTCTTCCCGATTATCTGACAGCAAGAAAAGGTCCAGTTATACACATCACTGTAGATCTATGGGAACCCACTGGAGTCAATAATCTCCGTTAGTGTGCTTCAGGTCAACATGGTGACATCATCACGTCTGTTTTTGTCTTCAAGTGTCTTTTTAGAACATTAAAATAGTTCATATTTAAAGAAAAAGCAGCAACTAAGGAGCAATTTCAGTGTTTTTTTCTTAAATGTGAATATCATTACCAGGTTGGAAAAACGTTTTTTTTTTTCCTCAACATTTTCTGGATCAGATTATGTTCAATACCTTGATCTGGGTCTTTGACCATCGCCTGGGGTTTCACCGTGTCTTCATACAGGCCCTAAAAAAAGAAAGACACAGACAACAGTGAATACATGTGTTAGACATTTTCTGGACCAAACAACTTGTTGAGAAAATATCTGAAAATCGATATCGGCCCTCGTTTGGTAAATAAACCACATTTTTCTTACGCACACACAGACTCCGACACTGACCATGATTTTACGCTCAGTCTTGAGGGAGTGAACCACGTGGGGCAGGATCTGTCTGGGGTACGTGCGGCGCCTCCTGGTGGTCTCCACGATGGTGTCGTCCAGGAGACCCTCAAGGTCATAAGCCTCCTCGTCTGCTCAGTGAGTCAACAGAGACAGAAACAGAGAAAGAGGTTTGTCATGTTTTATTTTACAGTGGAGTGGTGATTATTATTATTATTTTTTTTTTTTTTTGAAAAGCAAGGAAGACCATGAATCACCTTCTTCATCAGGTGCCTCCTCCCACGGTTCTCCGTTTACTAAGACGTTGTCCTGAACAGCTGCTTCAAAATTCTGCACAGATCATTTAAAGAAAATTGGAGAAACGTTAAACCACAACTTCTGTGATAACAAATTTAGCTTTTTCAATGTTCATCATCGGATGAGGTTTCAACTTTTAAAAAGATTTTTTTTTTTTACTCACAGTAAAAATCATATTGTCTTCTAACCTCTCACCACTTGGTGGAGCAGTCGCGCTGCCTGACACACAAGTTGATCCATAATCACTAGGTTTTTAACTAAACTAGTTACAGCTGACTGTTTGGAAATGAATACCTTGATATTTTTTGTCTTTTTCCCACTCTTTACAGAGAAGAATGATTTAGAAAAAAAACCCACATAACTAAGTAACATCGTTTCAGTACTGGATGAAACCGTTATTTTTGTTGTTCAAGTCACAACAAATGGTTCAGAAATCGTTGTGGCGTTTCTTTCAAACATTTTAATTTTCCAAAGTGGACTCAACACTAAATTGACATGAGAAATTGCTTGGTTTTTAATTAAATATTGTGCTGCCGTCAATTAATGTTAGGCCGAGAGTATCCGTGCGTTTATACATGTTTAGAGCTCGTTAAATTATGTTTTTGTTTGTGTGTGGAGGTTGACCGCAAAACAAACATTTAATCTGATCTTTTCCGCACTGGATTTGTTTTTTGCAATTCTCAAAGCTACTCAAGGTTGATTCAGAAAACAAGTAATTACAGGAACTGTTTATTTATTTTGCCTGGTTTACAACAATCTACATTGTGTGACATTAGAATGAACGGTGAAGTCCAACCCACCGCTAGCAGCTCCTGCAGTAAAACCCGCTTCGTCTCTTCGGCCAATTCCGTCTGTCCGTCCAGCGCAGTTTTCAGAACCTGTTTATATTTATTCATCTGCTCGATGAGTCGCTTTTTCGACGTCACGTTGACTCTGTATTCCTGCTCCGTTTCATTTTTGAGCGACTTCTCTCTCTCCACAGTTTCCATTTTCTTTTACCGCCAACTTTGTTTATATTTTTTTTACCCACTTTAACCCGGAAAAGATTTTTTTTAACTTCCTTGTCCGTCTGCTAACACCGTCCCCCTGTAGCTAGCCACGGGTACAAAGAGTTCCGCGTACAAACCCCTACAATAATAAGACAACAATAGCGCTTTAGTTTTTTTTTTGGTTAGTTTTTTTTTTACCTTTCAATGGACTATGGCTTTGTTGACTGCCACTGTCACATATCAGCCCGTGAATTTGAGGAGGTAGGCTCTTAAAATCACTTCCATGAGGCTGTGAACGCGAAGCTAACTAACATAACACATTGAAAACTAGCTGAAAGTTCAGTGTATTAAAGTTAAAGTGTAAAGTTTAATTTTATTAATCCCCTTAGGGAAAGTATCCCTCTGCATTTGACCCATCCTAGAATTAGGAGCAGTGGGCTGCCACACTGAGTAGCGCCCGGGGAGCATTGGGAGTATATGAATAATACAAACGTACTGTATCCTGGTTATTATTGCACTCAATTTTGTGGAATTTAATTGGGTTTTATATTTATTTTTAAGCTTTTTTTGGTTAAATGTAATCACATAGCAGTCAGCTGCAGGGTTTTACAACATTATTATTTTTTGCTTATTTTATATTTTTAACTACTTTTTTGTTTGTCTTTGATTGCTCTGCAGGATGTAGAGGATGTGATCCTGAGGACCAGACAGGTCTGTTTCCAGTTAATCTGATTGAAATTCACCACCGATACTGAGCTAAAAGACTCCAGTACGAGGACATTCAATGCAGAGAAACGCCACAGAGTAACACTGTAGATTATGAAACGTATATGCAGTATATGTTGACAGTGTTTCTGGTGATACTGTGTTAGTCTTATGGGGTTAATTGTGCTTTTAAACGTCTGGATGAGCAGAAAACATAACTCATTTATAGACATATCACATATATAATGCTCTTTTGTTTTATTGCTAGAGAAAACTCTTATATCACAATTACTGTCTCTCTTTGTGTGTTTTAAGGCCGGGGTCAAGACTCTCATTGCAGTCACGGAGGGAGTCGGGGAGTTCAGCAGAGTTCTCCAGCTGCAACAACGGTCTGTGCACTATTTGATACTGTGTGTTTGTTGTTTTTTTATTGAGCGGAAGCTGTGGTGCAGTTAATGCATAAACAGACGAGGTGAAAGCTATACAAACCTGTAGGATATTTAATTTGCAAACAGGGAAAAATGTTGAGAAAAGAAAAGGCGCCACAACGTTCTTCTTCTTCCTGAAGGATCACATTGTTGGCGCATAAATATATATATAAAAAAACGCTTTTATTGCAGAATTAAGATCTTTGAATTGCTGACATGGCCACGGCCTGACATCGCTGTCGTTTAAATTCAAGGCTGCAACTAATGATTCTTTTCATAATCAATTAATCTGTTAATTGTTTTCAGTTTTAAGGAAAAATCCCAGAAACTGGTTTTAATTCTGTAAAAACACTAAAACTGATTCATTGAGTTTTAATTAATATAAATAAATATTTGTACACTCAGTACCCTATAATGACAAAGTGAAAACAGAATATTAGAAATGTTTGTAAATGTATTAAAAAGAAAAAACTGAGATATCACATCTGAATACTGTGATATCTCACTTCTTTCCTGTTTTCACTTTGTCATGAGTCATCGAGTGAAAAAATGTAATTTATTAATTATTAATTGAGTACTAAATTAATCGTCAACTATTTTGATCATCGATTAAAATGTGTTTTCATGTTTTTTCAATATTAAGAGAAGTTTCTCGGTTTTTTCAGCTTTTTTCAGCTTTTTTCAGCTCAGATTTCCTGGTTTCTGTAATTTTCAGCTTTTTTAATGTGAATATTTCCTGGTTTCTGTAATATTTCTGCTTCTTTAATGTGAATTCTTTCTACTTTCTGTCATTTTTCAGCTTCTTAAATGTGAATATTTTCTACTTTCTGTCATTTTTCAGCTTCTTAAATGTGAATATTTTCTACTTTCTGTCATTTTTCAGCTTCTTAAATGTGAATATTTTCTAATTTCTGTCATTTTTCAGCGTCTTAAATGTGAATATTTCCTGGTTTCTGTCATTTTTCAGCTTCTTAAATGTGAATATTTTCTACTTTATGTCATTTTTCAGCTTCTTAAATGTGAATATTTTCTACTTTCTGTCATTTTTCAGCTTCTTAAATGTGAATATTTTCTACTTTCTGTCATTTTTCAGCTTCTTAAATGTGAATATTTTCTACTTTCTGTCATTTTTCAGCTTCTTAAATGTGAATATTTTCTACTTTCTGTAATTTTTCAGCGTCTTAAATGTGAATATTTCCTGGTTTCTGTCATTTTTCAGCTTCTTAAATGTGAATATTTTCTACTTTCTGTCATTTTTCAGCGTCTTAAATGTGATTTGTGTTTGTGGACAAAAACAGACATTTGAGAAACATGATCATTTCCAGTGTTGATCAACGTTTTTGGATTTATGGACCGTACGAGTATGATCAGTTGGGTATATTTAAACGATTGTAGCGTCGGGCTGCAACAAAAAGTGAGCGGGGTCTGAATATTTTCTGAAGCCTTCAGAGTGAAAATGTTGACATTTTTCCTTTTACAGCTGTTCTCTGCTGGAGGTCGTCCTCTGTGTTTATTTGTCCTCCTCTGTGTTTTATTCCTCACAGTTTTCCAGATCTGGTTTCTCCGTGTCTGGGCGTTCACCCTCTGCAGGGCGGCGATGAACCGCAGGAACGGCAGCGCAGCGCGAGGCTACAGGTGGTGATCACACAAACCCCGTCTGCTCAGTAGAGGAAGAGGTCAGGAGGTCAGAGGGTGAAGGTTCACAGGGAGGAGGAGGAGGAGGAGGAGAGCAACTAATTTATTTTCTCTTTTAAGCAACAAGTTATTCAGGCTTCCTACAGATCTTCAAACTGTTGTTTTCTCCATGAACTGATTTGTTGTTTGGTTACTTTGAAAATAAAACCAGATCAATACATTCAGAAACTCTTTGAACGCTCAGATTCCTCGAGGTAGGAGTTAGTGTTCGGGATTAAATTACAGGCAAAATAACACCATCATCATTTATGGGTTCATTTCATGAGTTTAATCCGTTAGATTGAATAAAATGAGATTAATGTGGACGTGTTGTGTTTTTGAAGGACCTGGATGCTGCTTTGCCTCTGATCTACAAACACAGAGAACGTCTCACTGCTGTTGGAGAGGTATGCACACACACACACACACAGCAGTGCTCCCACTCTAAACATTAATGTGACTCCAGAAGAAAGAAAAAAAGATTAAAGTTGTCATAACTCTAAACTCCGCTCTTAATCTTCTTTGTTCTGTGTGTGTGTGTGTGTGTGTGTGTGTGTGTGTGTGTGTGTCGGAGCACATTTCAGGCATCAGCTGATGATGTGTTGCTTTTATGGATCAGCTCCAGCTTTTCATTCGTCTGCAGGTTGAGACTAAATCCTCTCTCTGTCTTTTATGATCACATGACTCGCCTCAGGCTACATTTTTGTATTGTTTTTTAAAATAAAAACAAGTGAATTCAACAGAACTCTGACATCAGGATTTGCCTCGTTTAGAAATGATCCAACAACGGGTGTTGATGATCTAAAATAATCAAGGGTATCTTCGTCAGGGTTCCCACGGGTCCTTGAAAGTCTTTGAAAATTACCCTAAATAGACATGGGTTATTGAACGTTTTTGAATTAAAGTTAATTTGATATTTTAGGTAAATGTCTCCCACTGCCAATGTGCCCTTTGGGGTTCCCACGGGTCCTTGAAATTCTTGAAAGTTTGTCAATTTGAAAATAAAGTGTCTGAAGGTCCTTGAAAGTTTTCTGCAAGAAAAAGGTGTAGTTGATATTTAAGGTAAATGTCTCCTGCTGCTGATGTGTCCTTTAGGGTTCCCACGGGTCCTTGAAAGTTTGTGAATTTGAAAATAAGGTATCTCGAGGCCCTTGAAATTTTTTTGAAAGTTGCTGTAAATAGACATGGGTCATTGAAAGTGCTTGAATGTTGAGCAAGAAATATGTTGACATACAAATATAAGTCTCCTGCTGCCCCTATGTCCTTGAAATCCTTGAAAGTTTTTGAAAATGGCCCTAAATAGACATGTGTCATTGAAAGTTCTTGAATTTTATTTTATGCACAAACGTTTATAAGTTAATTTGATATTTTAGGTTAGTGTCTCCCGATTCAGGGTTCCAACAGGTCCTTGAAATCCTTGGAAGTTTGTAAATTTGAAAATAAAGTATTTCAAGGCCCTTGAACGTTCTTGAAAATGGCCCCATATAAACGTGGGTCATTGAAAGTGCTTGAATTTTGAGCAAGACATACGTTGATACACAAGTATAAGCTCTTCCATCTTAAGCTGTGTCAGCTCATTCCAGTCCTTGAATTTGTGGGAATTGGTCCTGCAAAAGTTCTTGAAAATTCCTTGTATTTGTTAACAGAGGTGTGGGAACTGTCTGTTGTACGCGGTGGTAAAAACACGTTTAAATGTGATGCTTTAACAAGTGTGGATGCTCTTTTAATATAATTCTTTTGTCTTCTCTGTCGTCACAGATCGGTTTAGACTTCACGCCGTGGTGCGCTCCCACTCAGCAGCACAGAGACGACCAAATGGCCGTGTTTGTGAAGCAGCTCGACGTCGCCAAAGAGCTGGACCTTCCTGTGTGAGTGAGTAGAGTTCATCTAACACTGATGTTGAAGATGAAGATTTATTTTTGAAACTGGGTTTTGCAGAGTCATCTCAGGGAGGAACTGTTGCAGGTAAACTCAAATAAGCACTTAAAGTGATTTTTCCACTTAGTTCACTGTATGTTTGTATGGCTGACTGCACTTGCTGCTCCCTGTGGTAAAAAGCAAACATGGCTGCGATTAGCGGACACACACACACACACACAGAAGAAAGGATAAGTTTGCCACTATATCTTAATGTTACACTGACGTTTCCAACAGGAAACTGAAGTTTGTTTCTCCCACACCAAACCCCATAGAGAAAATCAGTGATTTTAACATCACAGCACACAGGAGTTGTTGATCCACTGCTGCCTCCATCACTGAGTTCAAATGTCTTATTTTGTCAATTCAACATTTGAAAGGTGGGTCATGGAGAGAGATAAACTGTCATTTCCTGCAAAAATGGTGTCGCTTTGGTTGCGTGGCGCCGCCTGCCGGAGCTGTGTAGACCACTTCCACTCCTCCTCCTGTCTCTAGCAGTGAGGACAGGAGAAGACCAGTGTTTTTTGGGTTTAAATTCTCCTGATGTTTTCTTTATTATTATTTTACCACAGAGAGACAAACTGATCGCACAGATTCCACTGGACAACATCTGTCTGGAAACAGACTCTCCTGCTCTGGGGCCTGACGACGCGCATGTATGTTGTTTTTTTTCTGATTATTTAAAATGAACGATAAAGACTGGATGTTACACAAACACTGGAGCCTGTTGTTACATCAACAGTCAAGAATCAAAAAATATTTACATTTAAGAAGCTGAAAAATGACAGAAAGTAGAAAATATTCACATTTAAGAAGATGAAAAATGACAAAGTAGAAAATATTCACATTTAAGAAGCTGAAAAATGACAGAAAGTAGAAAATATTCACATTTAAGAAGCTGAAAAATGACAGAAAGTAGAAAATATTCACATTTAAGAAGCAGAAAAATGACAGAAAGTTGAAAATATTCACAATTAAGAAGCTGAAAAATGACAGAAAGTAGAAAATATTCAGATTTAAGAAGATGAAAAATGACAAAGTAGAAAATATTCACATTTAAGAAGCTGAAAAATGACAGAAAGTAGAAAATATTCACATTTAAGACGCTGAAAAATGACAGAAAGTAGAAAATATTCAAATTTAAGAAGCTGAAAAATGACAGAAAGTAGAAAATATTCACATTTAAGAAGCTGAAAAATGACAGAAACCAGGAAATATTCACATTTAAGACGCTGAAAAATGACAGAAAGTAGAAAATATTCACATTTAAGAAGCTGAAAAATGACAGAAAGTAGAAAATATTCACATTTAAGAAGATGAAAAATGACAAAGTAGAAAATATTCACATTTAAGAAGCTGAAAAATGACAGAAAGTAGAAAATATTCACATTTAAGAAGCTGAAAAATGACAGAAAGTAGAAAATATTCAGATTTAAGAAGCAGAAAAATGACAGAAAGTTGAAAATATTCACAATTAGGAAGCTGAAAAATGACAGAAAGTAGAAAATATTCAGATTTAAGAAGCTGAAAAATGACAAAGTAGAAAATATTCACATTTAAGACGCTGAAAAATGACAGAAAGTAGAAAATATTCACATTTAAGAAGCTGAAAAATGACAGAAAGTAGAAAATATTCACATTTAAGAAGTTGAAAAATGACAGAAACTAGAAAATATTCACATTTAAGAAGCTGAAAAATGACAGAAAGTAGAAAATATTCACATTTAAGACGCTGAAAAATGACAGAAAGTAGAAAATATTCACATTTAAGAAGCTGAAAAATGACAGCAAGTAGAAAATATTCACATTTAAGAAGCTGAAAAATTACAAAGTAGAAAATATTCACATTTAAGAAGCTGAAAAATAGCAGAAACTAGAAAATATTCACATTTAAGAAGCTGAAAAATGACAAAAGTAGAAAATATTCACATTTAAGAAGCTGAAAAATGACAAAAGTAGAAAATATTCACATTTAAGAAGCTGAAAAATGACAAAAGTAGAAAATATTCACATTTAAGAAGCTGAAAATCAGAAAACTTGTCTTAAAAATGAAAAAAAACTCAAACCGACGTATCATTTATCAAAATAGTTGATGATTTATGCAGTAATCGACTAATTGTTTTAGCCCTAATTAGAATGTGATGGTCAAACCTTTTCTGCCCTGTTAACGTTTGTAATCTCAGTATATCTTTTAAGGAAATCTCTTCATATTCGGCACCAAACGTTCTCCGGGACACAGCTGAAGTGTTTAGGGTTGGATGAAGCGGTAATTGTGTTGTGTCTCGTCCTTATTTGTCTCCAGGTGAGAAACGAGCCCTGCAACATTGTTCTTTGCTGCGCTTATGTCGCCAAAATCAAAGGCCTGTCACCTCAGAGGGTTCAGTTTGTCACGGCGCAGAACGCCAGCAGACTCTTCTTTCCCGGAGCTGTGTTCTGAGGACACGCCTCTCCGAGTCGCAACAGGTTTGGACCTGATCTCTGACGACCAGGGGCCCGTTTCAGAAAGCAGGTTTAGTGAAAACTCTGAGTTGGTTAACCCTGAGATGAGGGAGGGACCTCACTTGGTCTTACGCTCCCTCACTTGGTCTTATGCTCCCTCACTTGTTCTTACGCTCCCTCACTTGGTCTTATGCTCCCTCACTTGTTCTTACGCTCCCTCACTTGGTCTTATGCTCCCTCACTTGTTCTTACGCTCCCTCACTTGTTCTTACGCTCCCTCACTTGGTCTTACGCTCCCTCACTTGTTCTTTACTCTCCCTCACTTGTTCTTTACTCTCCCTCACTTGTTCTTACGCTCCCTCACTTGTTCTTTACACTCCCTCGCTTGTTCTTTACGCTCCCTCACTTGTTCTTTCCACTCCCTCACTTGTTCTTTACGCTCCCTCACTTGGTCTTACACTCCCTCACTTGTTCTTTACACTCCTTCACAAAAAAATCTAAAAATATTCACATTTAAGAAGCTGAAAAATCACAGAAAGTAGAAAATATTCACATTTAAATATTTTTAGATGTTATCACTCCATCGCACTGTTTTTTTTTTGTGGGAGGGCCTTAGGAAGCTGCTCGTGATTGGTTCCTGAGTTTTGGAGTGACAGCTCAATCGACTGGATGTCGTCACAGGCTTGGACTCGCTGTCCGTGTGGAACTTGATCCCCGTCGACATCCGACAAAATAATTGTAAATATCTTAAGTTTATAATCTGACCCAAGATATTTACAATTATTTTGTCGGATGTCGACGGAGGAAACATGGGGATCAAGTTCCAGACAGACAGCGACAGTGTCTGTCTGTCTGTCTGTCTGTCGCTTGCTCGCTCTGTAAATAAGACAAATCTACTTTTTTTGATTTTGAGCCTTTTTTTTTATTATTATTATTGTTGTCGTCGTATTCATCTTGAACACCTGAATACTTGCTGCTTGTGTTGAGTCACATCACATTTCACACCAGCTGAGTTTTACCTGGAAGAGACGGAAAAGACAAACGGTTTGAGACAGACAAAGAAAGAAGACGATCACTTCAGTATAAAATACTGTCCTGTCTGCGATTAAAAAAAACAAATGACTATTTCCACCTCATTACAATTGTAGAGGTTTTATTGAGTTCCTTTTTTTTGCTGAATTTGTTCAACCTTTTTTAAATAGCAATTTTTGTGTTTAATGTGTTTTTTTAAATAACGTGTGTCAGATTAAGTCGAAAAGACAACGTCAATTTCAAGAATATTTACTTTAAAGCAGAAAGGCAGGAGTTGTTGAAGTTGACTTAAATAAGAATTTATACTTTCTTTTTTTTTTAAACGAAGCTCGTCACTGGTAATTAAGGCTTAAAGTAAAGTTTAATGTCTGATTCTTTCTTAAAAGTAAGATGGGTTTCCCTGAAACACGGAATATTTTACTGCAAATTTCGCTCTTTTCACAGAGGACATTGCTGTGGACACGCAGTGAGTGGACGGATGTCTCACGGCTTTCTCTGAAGTGTCTTCTCTCTGGGAGTTTGGCAGGAGGAGGAGGAGGAGGAGGTTCCTCTGAGCGAACGCTCCCGCGGAGCGGTGCTCCGGCTCCAGTCAGAGCTTTGAGGAGCAGCGTGCTCGTCTTCAGGTGCTGACGGTAATGTCTCCTCTGAGTTCTGTCCCAGCTCTGCTGCGGCTTCACGTCCACCTGACACCACGTCTCCCTGACACGGTTCAGCTCCACGACAGCTTCACCCGACATTTTCCTCCTCTCTCTTCTCTCCGTCTCCGTCTGTTTCTTTTCCCCCTTTTAAATAAATGATCTACAGTCGGTGCATGATGCTGTGGCTGCCATGGCAACAGGAAACTTGAAGAAGCCTCTCCAAAGATCCTTCTATGTTGGACAGGATGAGTTACTCCGACCAAGCGCCTCAAAATCCTTTTACAGCGTATTTTTAGAAAGACAAAACAAATATATAATCAAACTTAATGTTGGTTAAAAAAAAGAAACAAACAAGGAAAACGGCAACAATAAATACAAAATAATAAGTTCCATTTAGTTTTTGGATGGTTTTCTTGTGCTTTTGTTAAAAAGTAAGAACAGAAATTAGAAAAACATTTCAAGAATAAATATAAAACAAAAAAAAAATTCTTTGGACTTTTCCTGATGATTATTTTCTTTTCCTGTCATTTTCCCTCTTTTTCTTATCCTTTTCTTTTACTTTTGGCAAATGTCACAAAACTTGAACAAACAGAAACAATAAAAAAAGTAATTATTATTGATTTGTTATTTCGATTTACTCACGTGCAATAAACACTACTAAATAATAACCCACAATTCAACAAAAACACAACACGTCGGCTTTGTATAATAATTTTTTGCAAATGAGACTCAATAATTGTATATTTGTTACCTGATAATTATTCAGAATTCTGTCCGCTTTTTACTTCTGTTACGTTTAAAACATTTGCACGCACACACACGCACATGCACACACATCTCTCTCTCTCTCTCTCTCACACATTTTTGTTTTTAGTGAGCAGTTATTTTTCCTGGTGTTGGTTTTTGAAAACTGAGACAGAGTGAGTGCTCTCCTCCTCCTCGGCGGGGGGTCAAAGGTTATCTGACCCTCCTGAGAACAGCTGAGAGCCCTTAAAGAAGCCTGAGAAACATACACATGAACGTATATTTGATGTACATTTCAGTTTTTCTTCTTTCTTTGACGTGGACCAGAGGAAAATCACCTGCTGTGGATTCACACGGGCTCAGACTAGGATTAGAGCAGATTATGAGCGCAGCATATGGTTAAGATGAGATGAGATAAGATGTGAGGTAATGAAATAATAATTATAAAACGTGACACGATGAGATACAATAGTTTTTCCATTGTTACAGCAGCAAATAAAGTGAAGGAAATTAAAGTATAAACATGCTTTTGAACACGCTGTGTATATACTGTACATAGATATTAAATATTAAGATCATTTAAATAAAGTATATGCAGTTTAGACAGAGTTAATCAGGCAGTTAAACATTGTAATTATCTTTAATTATCATTGTTAATACTGCGTATCATACTGTGTGTGTGTGTATGTATTACAGTGTGTGGATTAGTTAGTGTGTGTGTGTGTGTGTGTGTGTGTGTGTTCCAGTGTGTGAGAGTGTATGTTAGTTGTGGTGTGTGTGTGAGAGTGTATGTTAGTTGTGTATATGTATTACAGTGTGTGCTTTACAGTGTGTGTTTGTTACAGTGTGTGAGTGTCTGTATTACAGTGTGTGGGTTAGTTAATGTGTGTGTGTGTGTGTGTATGTTCCAGTTTGTGAGAGTGTATGTTAGTTGTGGTGTGTGTGTGTGAGAGTGTATGTTGTGTATATGTATTACAGTGTGTGGATTAGTTAACGTGTGTTTGTTACAGTGTGTGTGTGTGTGTGTGTGTGAGTGTCTGTAATACAGTGTGTGGGTTAGTTTGTGTGTGTGTGTTACAGTAGAGTACAGTTCCATCATGGCTTCTCTGCCTTCACATGGTCCAGGATGATTCAGCCTGTTACTACAGACTCTTCTTCCTGGGACGCGATTGGTTCCCGTGAATCGGAAGGCAACGTGTGTCACACACACAAAAGAGAGAGAGATAAAGAGGGGGGAGAGAGAGCGAGAGAGACAGAGAGAGAGAGGGGGAGATTATCTTATCATGATGAATGTGAGGTGTTAGTTTTATTTGTCTCTCGCTACTTTTGTTGTTATTTATCTTTATTTTATTAACCGCCATCACTCTCGTTGTTTGGAGCATCGTTTCATTGTAACTGAATGAGCAAACTAGAGCGCGAGGCGGCCGCGTTTCCTGCTTCATCTCTCCACCACTCATCTGTCACGAGAACAACAAGAAGAAGCGGAAGATCAGAGGCTGCCGCCGCCGCGCGGACAACATGGTCGCCGGCGAGCTCGTGCAGGAGCATCTGCGCGCGGATGCCGGTTCACCTGACAACATCACGGCGGTGAAGACACCGGAGTCTGACGGTGACGCAGCGGCGGTGGAGCGGCGGAAAGAGGACGACGACGCACACGCCGCCGCTGCCGCTTCCGCACTGCCGCTCCTGCCGCTGCAGGAGGAAGACAAAGAAGAAGGTGAGTTAGAAGAGAAGCCGGATGAAAGAGAGGCGATGCTGCCCAACGGAGGAGCAGGAGAAGCGGCGGCAGAGGAGGAGGAGGAGGAGGAGACGCGCCTGGAGACGCGGCTGTACCTGCGCCGCTTCGCCGTGCTCGCCGTCTTCAGCCTGTACTCGCTGGTCAACGCCTTCCAGTGGATTCACTACAGCATCATCGCCAACGTGTTCACGAGCTACTACGGCGTCAGCAACAGCGAGGTGGACTGGCTCTCCATCGTCTACATGGTCGCCTACGTGCCGCTCATCTTCCCCGCCACCTGGCTGCTGGACCGCCGGGGGCTGCGGCTTACCGCGCTGATCGGCGCGGGCCTCAACTGCGCCGGCGCGTGGCTCAAGTGCGCCAGCGTCCGGCCCGACCTGTTCGGGGTCACCATGGCGGCGCAGGTCGTCTGCTCCGTGGCGCAGGTCTTCATCCTCGGCCTGCCGTCCCGCCTCGCCTCGGTGTGGTTCGGCCCCCGCGAGGTCTCCACGGCGTGCGCCGCAGCCGTGCTGGGGAACCAGGTCAGTGATGTCCACCAAACACTGGGTCTGGGACCCGCAGATGGGTCGCGGGAGACATTTTTGGGGTCCCCAAGTAAATGAGGCAGAGTTTTCTCAACACTTGGAAATATGTACATGTTTTAGATAAAGTGCCTAAAATTAAATTGTCATTCATTTACTCAACGTCTCGTAAAGAATTCAAAGTTGTGTTTTAATATATTACACTGCCTGAACCACTCTTTCACAGTTTGAGCCGGATGAATCCTGACATTGTCATCTTGCAATATGCCCATGTCATCAGGGAAGAAATAAATGCATTGATGGAATAATCTGGTCATTCATTATATTCAGGTAGTCAGCTGACCTCATTCTTTGGGCACATAATGTTGCTGAACCTAGACCTGACCAACTGCAGCTACCCCTTACCTATTTGCTTAGTTAAATCCAGGTGGCAACTTTTCTTTTGGCCAGGCAGTGTATATTACCAAACTTAGAAAGAGGCTTTGTAAACGGCAACATTATACAGAAATACTTAATAATACTAAATAATGAATAATTATCAAGTTACCGATGACCCAATTCTGTGTCAACTATTTTGATGATTGATTTTTATTTTTTTTCAATAATTTAAACAAGTTTCAGAAACGGCGATCAACGTTTTCTTGCATTTACTTGACCGAATTTGATTATCAAAACAAGCAGTAGTTGCAGCCTAAAAATAGATGTGTGTGTGTGTGTGTGCATTCATCTCTCCACCACTCATCTAAAATATGATCATAAATGGAACATTTATAAATCCTGCGTAAACAACCTTTGCTTTGCCAGATTATGAAATATCCTTGATTTAAATTTGACTCCCATTTTAGCGACTATTTGAACACAAAACTGACATTTGCACCTGGCAGATTAATGAATGAATGAAGTCATAGTTCAGGTGGTTTTTAGTTGCCAGAAGATTTTAGCTGCTAATCAAAAGGCTCAACTCATAAAACATAAGACTTCCCTCAGTGACACAAAGTGACCACACGAGGCAGCAGTAGACCAGGAGCTCCTGTGTTCCTGTGAGCTAAAATCACTGATTTTCTCTATGGGCTTTGGTGTGAGCGTTTCCAGTTGAGGTAAAGGAGTAAAGAGACATTTTTTAAGAGATCATAGATTAATAATTTAAGTGTAGATTTTATTAAGTGGCTCTTTTCTTAACTTGGCTAGCGTCTGTTTGTCTGTCGTCCTCAGCTGGGCGTCGCCATCGGCTTCCTGCTGCCTCCGGTGTTGGTTCCCACCACTCCTGATGACGTGGAGCTGACAGGTCACAACATCAGGGTGATGTTCTACTGCACGGCCGCCGTCTCCACCGCCCTCTTCCTCCTCACATTTATAGGTACGCCGGATACACAAAAGAGATGCTTTGCATCATGGGAAAATGGCAGACATTTACCCAGCGCTGCCATCTGCTCTGACTGACGTGACCACATGTGCTCTCCTGTCCATTAGAACAGATCTGCTCGTGTGTGTGTGTGTGTGTGTGTGTGTCCTCACTTTGATGTCCCAGTGGGGATTTTAAACAGAACACACACTAATCCACTGGGACATGTGTCTCTCACTGGGACATGTGTCTCTCACTGGGACAAAATTGAGGACAAATAGGATCCAGACTGCATTTTATAAATAAAACCTGAACTTGAACTTTGCAGTGGAGCAACAACTCCTGTGTGCTGTGATGTTAAAATCACTGATTTTCTCTATGGGGTTTGGTGTGGGAGAGTGAGTGGTTTACGAAGTGACACGAAACGTCAGATTTAAGTCGTAAAAGTTCTCATACAGCAGAATTAAAGTTGTGTACATATTCTTACAATATCGTCAATTTAAGCCAGGATATATTTTTATTCGGTGAGCTTTTTGTTGATTGCCTTAAACACGAAAACTCTCTTTAAAAAACCCTCAACTATCACGTTGAGTTAAAGTTAGAGTAGCATTGAATTAATAGCCAAGTTTGGTTTTTATATTTCTAATCTTAATGTTTTGAGTTTTGTGAGCGTCAAGTGTTTCCCAAACCTGTAAATGATGATGTTCTCAAATGTCTTGTTTTATTGATTTTATTTCTAATATGGTGCGAAGAAACCGGAACATATTCACATTTCAAAAGAGGCTGTTAGAGAAACCTGTTTTAATTGCACTCGAACGGATGAATCGATTATCAGAGTAGTTGCAGCCTGAGTTGAAAGACAATCGTGTGTCTTTCAGACTTGTTGTGTAACATACTGTCTTTAACCCAGATGAACCCATCAGGCAGGAGTTTGCTTCTTTGCTTCTGGTTTGAAAGTTGCTGCTTGTGGTCGATTGTGTCAGAGGCTCTGCTGTGAACAAAAACAGGATCTTTTTCCCTCAAACCCAACGCAGGGTCATTTTCTTATCTAAATGTCTCCAACCTGAGGCTGAAAAAGTGATGTCAGAAAACTCCCCACCACAAAACGCCCGTGAGGGCTTACTTGTCCCGGCAGCATGCAAAGCATGCGCTGCTGAGGCAAATGTTACTGTCACAACACTGTAAGAAACAAGTTATTAAAGAAGCAGTACGTAGGCCATCCTCACCTTCCTACTGTACCTTAGATTTTCTGTGACGACTTTAATTGGTTTTAAAGGCTGGAAAATGTTTTTATTACCACGCCTTTTGACGTAGAGAAAATCCTTTGATAGCTTTTAATCATTAATTTGTCTAGAACATGGACAGAGTTTGACGCGGCTAGCTCAAACGTGCTAGGACAAGTTTGTTCAAATGCGTGGACTAGCTTTTTTTTTTTCAAAAATGGCCGACTTCTGGATGGGCCGACATAATGGAAGTGCATTAGAAATTTGTTTGGAATAATGAGAGCTAGAGCTAAAACGATTAATCGATGAATCGAATATAAATCGATTACTAAATTAATCGACAACTATTTTGATAATCGAATAATCGGTTAGAAGCTTTTTTCATGATTAAACAAGATTTCCGATTTGTTTAAGGTTCTTAAATGTGAATATTTTCTTAATTTCTTTGCTCTGAATAGCAAAGATGTCATTTAAAGTGAATCATTTTGGTTTGTGGACAAAACAAGACATTTGAGAACATCATCATTTCCAGGTTTGACTAACAAAGATCAACATTTTTTTAAGGTTTTCTGATGTTCTGAACACCAAACGATTAATCGAGAAAATAATCGATAGATTAATCGATTATGAAAATAATCGTTAGTTGCAGCTCTAATGAGAGCAACAAGTGTACCGGTGTTTGGTTAAAATTGTAACAACTATGTGCGACTTAGACACGATGGAAAGAAATCCAAAATTTAGCATTTTAATAAAATTTTGGCCACTTTCTCCCGCCTCAAAAATTCCCAAATAATTCCTTTTGTCTGACAATGAGTGAACCTCTGGGGGAGCTATAGAGCCCTGGTAAAATACAGGTAAAATAAAATAAATACAAAGGGAGAATAATTGTCACTGTACAAAGATCATGAGATGATCTCCTCCAGAAAAAATATTAAGATTGAAAAATAAAGAAAGATGTGAATGGAAATAAATGTGTGGCCTGTGGGAGTTACTCAGGGAACCCACCTGGGCCCCATACAAATCCTTCCACAGCAGTGTTTTTGTCTTTAAAATGTAATATTATTATTACTCTTCTACTGTGTCTTCCACAGTCATCAGGGATCGTCCAGCCCACCCCCCCAGTCAGGCCCAGGCTGTCCTACCAGACACTCCTTCCGATGATTACTCCTACAAGCAGTCCATCCTCAACCTGATCAAGAATAAAGCCTTCATCCTGCTGCTCATCAGCTACGGTAACGATGTTTATTTTAGTGGGGTTGGTGAGTGCGTCGAGTGTCAACACTTGACCTCTTCTTCTTCTTCTTCTTCTTCTTCTTCTGTCTGCAGGCATACTCACTGGAGCCTTCTACTCCGTCTCGACACTCCTCAACCAGATGATCATGGCCTGCTATGAGGTAAAACTAGAAATAACTGCCAGTGACTGATGAGTGTGAGAGTAAATAGAATTTCAAAATAAAAGTGTGTTGACATGGAACGATATTTAGTTCACGACAACATTGTATTTGTGATGTAAAATTATTCTATTAGTAGGGCCACATGACATGGATTGCTAATGCGGCATTAGCAGCTAATGTCGCCCTGGCAATGGGGCTTTCACATTAGCATACTGTAGCCAAAAAAAATGGCATTAAGTTTTGACGTTAGCAGCTAATGTAGCCATGGTATTGGGGCTTTTTCGTTAGCATAATGTAGCCAGATAAAATCGCATTGGAGTTTGACATTAGCAGCTAATGTAGCCATGGCAATGGGGCTTTCATGTTAGCATACTGTAGCCAATTAAAATGGCATTGGAGTTAAATGTTAGCAGCTAATGTAGCCATGGCATCAGGCTTTCATGTTAGCACTGGAGGGCCGTGAGTTTGAGGCCTCCGATGTAGGGGGCGTGGCCTCAATGGCTCTGCAGTAAGTAGTGTTTGTGATATGTCACTGTGATCGAGAATTAGCATGTTACTGCTACTCTAACTGTATTCACATCAAAACTGATTGTTTTAGCCAAGATTATGCTACACTTTATTTTTTTTACCAACTATATTTATGTTCCAAACCTTCAACTTTGAAAATCTCCAGTTTATTACTATTAATTCCCATAAATGAAGTGCCTGAGTCTGACTCAGGCGAGAGAAGCACAAGCGACTCTTCTGATGACAAGTTTTTTATTGTCTGGGGCTCATTAGCTGCTTTCACGCATTCCTGCAGCCCACACACACACACACACAAATAAAGCCTTATCCCTTTTTATATCAACATAATATATCAGGATATGAATAAAATCAGTAATATGTGGATATAACACTGCACACAGCAGCCTTTAAACCAGGAAAAAAAAATCTTAAAGGTGACATGGAATGCTTGTATCGCACATATATGTTAGTTATGGAGGTCTACTTACATATATTAACTTGTTTTAATGGTTAAAAACCTCCTAGCCGCTGCAAACGAGCCGATCGAAATATCTCCTCACTGACGCTCTCGTTAGCTGCGCTATTTCAGACCAAAATCACACCCCCAGAACGAGAGCTTTCCAACTGTCCTGTGATTGGCCAGGTACCTGGAAGTGACGTAATTGGTAGGCCAGCTCTCAGATACGCAGCTCCCCCTCTGACACGGTGGATGCTCTGCATCTCAGAAGCTACAACAAGAGTAGTTCTTCTTCTTCTGCGGTTGAATGTACGCAACCGGATGTGCCCGGACTAGTGCCCGCACCAGGAGGCGCTACGGTGGTGAGAGGAGTGGTGAGGTTTACTGATGACATCATCAACATACGGAAGTGCCGATCCGCTTCGCAGAGCCCAGGAAAACAATAAAACCCTATTTTCTCAGCAGTGGCTGAACTGTTTGTTCCGAAACTTTAGGGTTTCATAAAGGAGGTAATGACGCAGATACACACACACACGCAGCGTTAATTGGAGCTTCTGGTCTATGTTGCCTTTAAGACCAGATCTTGTCTCATGTCACCATATATAGATAATAATAATATCTAATATAATATTTACTTAAAATACAATTATTATTGCCTTTCATTTCAGATAATACCCACTTTATTTGTGAGCTACACTGTTAAACAGAACAGTATATAAAAAAGTGGACATTATAACCTCATAACATTTAAATTGAAATAACTTGTGTTATCTTTTCTTGTCATATTTCCATCGTCTGTTTTTGTTGTTGTATCTTTTCTTTTTGAAATAACGCTTGCAGTGCAGTTGCAGTAAATATAGTTTCATTGTTGCAAACATACCTCCTCCTCACCTCTCCCCCCCCTCACCCGGGTCTCTGCAAAACGTTCCGAACTCACTTTCTGACCAAATTCCTCACCGGAATCAGCTGTTAAATGTGGATTACATTTAACAGCTGATTCCGTCCACATTTTTGCACATCGTGCAAATCATAGGGTTCTAGAAGGAAGGGTGTGTGGTTACCACGGAGACAACTATTGCCCAAGTATGGATAAAGTTTTATTTTTGTTATAATGATGAAAAGCTTCATCACTCTTCACTCTTCTTGTCTCCTCTCCTCAGAACCAGCAGTTGAACGCTGGGAGAATTGGTTTGACCCTGGTTGTCGCTGGAATGGTTGGGTCCATCCTCTGTGGTCTGTGGCTGGACCACACCAAGACATACAAGTAGGTAGCGCACACACACACACACACACACACAGTCATCTGTTAATGTATTTTATTTAGCCCTAATCTAAACCTGATCACATCGGTTTTCCAGGATGACGACTCTGATAGTTTACGTCCTGTCGTTTCTGGGCATGGTGGTCTTCACCTTCACTCTGGACCTGGACAACATCTACCTGGTCTTCTTCACCGGTGGAGTCCTGGGGTAGGACCAGCGTTCACTCAGTTCCACGTGTTTGCTTTATGTACGACCTGTTTTAATTAATATATATCAGCTTTAAATTGGAAAAATGTGTAATGAGTGGTTGCTGCCATTAGCATCTCCCTCCCTTAGGTTAGCGACAAAAAAGTCCAAAAAGCTGTGGCCACAATTATTTACTTTAGCAGCTAATGCAGCCATGGCAACAGTCTTTCATGTTAGCATGATATCGAGAAATAAAATGGCATCGGAGTTTGCCGTTAGCAGCTAATGTAGCCACATGCCATGGCCTTGGAATTTGACATTAGCACCTTATGTAGCCATGACATTGGGCTTTCACATTGGCCTGCTGTAGCCAGATAAAATGGCATTGGAGTTTGATGTTAGCAGCTAATGTAGCCATGGTATTGGGCTTTTATGCCCTGCAGGTTTGACATTTCAGTGTCTTGGTTTGACATTTTCAGAGCTGCGTGTCTTTGTCCCATTGTTGTTGGATGAAACACGACAGCTGCAGATAAGAGGCTGCTCCATGCATCAGTAAACACTCACTCCACAGCGGGGGTTAAATCTGCTGCTGTGGGCTACTTTCACACAAGAGCATCCATATTATCCAGTAAATGTTACTGGATATGAGCATTAAAGGAATAGTTTGAGATTTTTGAAGTGGGTTTGTATGAGATACGGCCACGGTCAGGGACGTGTGTGTATGAGCTTGTTTTGCTTCTCATATTGTTACGAGTAGAGCAATGCCAAAGTAACAAACAAACAAAAACTTAACTCTAACAAATCTAATCTCACCTCTAGTGAAAAGAAAAAAGAAAGACAAGAAAATGCCTTCTCTCACAATTTAGTCCAAACACTACAACAATCGGGTTTGTATTTGACCTTTGACTAACAAACAAAATCTCTCTCTGAAAGCAGAAACAACTTAGGTTTCAAAGAACATTTGCATGTTTTATAATGTTTATGGACTACTTGGAAGAGGATTAGGGCCACACATGAAATATATTTAAAAAATTAAAAAGTCAGAATTGTCAAAAAATGTTTTACCTTTTTACCTCATCCTCTTTTGTTTAAAATATAGTGAAAGGACATTGGCAGCAGAGAAAAGAAAAGTCTTAAATAATTCAATGTATGGCTCTTTTCTTCCTGAATCATTGTGGCCCTCTGTAACAAACTAACGTCTGCGTCTCAGGTTCTTCATGACTGGTTACCTGCCGCTGGGCTTTGAGTTCGGCGTGGAGATCACTTACCCAGAGTCTGAAGGAACGTCGTCAGGCCTCCTCAACGCGTTCGCTCAGGTACACACATGCAGCGTGTCCTGAAGGTTCTAACCTGCTGAATAGCTTTATTGAATTTTACAATCATTTACATTCTTGTGTGTTTGTGTGTATGCAGATATTCGGGATCATTTTCACACTGATTCAGGGCAGACTGACCACAGATTACAATCCTCTGGTTGGAAACATCTTCCTCTGTGTTTGGATCTTACTTGGAATATTGCTCACAGGTACGCTCTGTGTGTGTGTGTGTGTGTGTGTGTGTGTGCAGTTATAACTATATATACACACACATGGTCCTATTGAAGCAGCATCT
Organism: Solea solea; assembly: GCF_958295425.1. Taxonomy (NCBI): domain Eukaryota; kingdom Metazoa; phylum Chordata; class Actinopteri; order Pleuronectiformes; family Soleidae; genus Solea; species Solea solea. Next base: position 20,359,278 of record NC_081150.1, on the reverse strand, counting down.
AATTTCTGAGGAACTGGTTTAAGTTTAGGACTAAGATTTGAATTGTGGTTAAGTTTAAGGTTAGTCATGAACTGGTTATGGTTAAGTTTAATGACGTTCTAAATAAATATTTGAAATGCTTATATTTGAACACTGTCTCTCTGTTTCAGCGTTAATCAAGTCAGAACTGAAAAGACACAACGTCAACATGGGAGCAGCCGGTAAAAACCTGCGAGCGGTGAGTTCACAGACGCACACATGTGCTGAATATTCATGATCTGCTGGGACCAGTGTGTCCCGCTGACTTTTACTCGAGGAATAAAACTGCCAGAAACAGGTTTCAGTGTCTGTCCAAACTTTATTTGACAAGCACTTTTCGATCAATGTCAAATGTGAAACAAATATCTACGTCAACGTCCACATTCCACTCTGTCTCTCTTTTGAGCCATGTCTCATATTTGTTGTTCGAAAGTGTTAAACGTTAGCAACCGTGCAAAACTTAGCATCCTTTTAGGGCTTCTGTCACTTGTGAGTAAAAGTTAGCCCCCTTTTATTAATTTTATTAATAATAACAATAATAATAATAATTATAATACATCGTACTTATATAGTGCTTTTTTTGGACACTCAAAGACGCTTTACAAAACAAAGGACAGGACTGAAATAAAAACAATAGTAAATAGACAATTAAGTGTAGGCACTATTGAACTGTAATGAGTCTGAGTAATGAGTTCCTGATGAGTTGTGGGAGTGAGTTCCAGAGAGTGGGGGCGGCTGCAGCGAAGGCTCGGTCCCCCAGGGTTCGGTGCTTTGTCCTGAGGGGAATGAGGAGGTTGGAGGCGGCGGGTGGGACAGTGTAGGTGGAGGAGGTCGGTGAGATATGAGGGGGCCAGGTTATGGAGGGACTTGTAAGTGATGAGGAGAACCTTGTATTGTATGCGGTATGGAACAGGGAGCCAGTGGAGTTTTTTGAGGATGGGGGTGATGTGGTCACTTGATCGGGTGTGGGTGAGGAGACGGGCAGCAGAGTTCTGGATATATTGTAGTTTTTGAAGGTGAGAGGAGGGGAGACCGTAGAGGAGACTATTGCAGTAGTCGAGTCTGGAGGTAATGAAGGCGTGGATGAGGATTTCTGCAGTGGATTGTGAAAGGCAGGGACGGAGACGGGCTGTATTGCGGAGGTGGAAAAATTATGTTTTGGTTATATAGTTTATGTGAGAGGGTGGAGTCCAGGATAACGCTGAGATTGCGTGCGGAGGGGTAGGGAGTGACTGAGTGTCCGTCGATGGTGAGGGAGATGTTCTGGGCCAATGGGAGGAGAGATTTGGGTCCGGTGAGGATGAGTTCTGTTTTATTGTTGTTGACTTTGAGGAAATTGTGGTCCATCTAGGTTTAAATGTCGGAAAGGCAGTGTGTGATGGTGGAGAGAATGGATTTGGTGGATATGTACACCTGGGTGTCGTCGACGTAACAGTGAAAATTAAGTCCATGATGACGGATGATATGACCAAGGGGAAGCATGTAGATGATGAAGAGGGAGGGGGCTGAGCGCCGAACCTTGGGGAACACCAGTGGAGACAGGGAAGGTATTGTAGAGCATGCTAACCACTCACACGTAAAAGTTAGCATCCTTTTAGAGAATACTTACTTCACTCGCGAGTAAAAGTTAGCATCCTTTTAGAGCATGCTAACTTCACTCATGCGTAAAAGTTAGCATCCTTTTAGAGTATTCATTATTGTTGTTGCTGGATTATTGTCTCGCTCTGATCTGTACAAATTTGTTCTCATTATTACATTACATGTCATTTAGCAGACGCTTTTATCCAAAGCGACTTACAATGGAATTGAGTACAATCAGCCAGGGGTGGAGTCGAACTTGCGACCATGATGTCTTTCGCACACAGGGTACTGGTCTTAACCACTGAGCCACTCCACCCACTCAGAGCTTCATATGTTGGTTTTCATGGCCGCAAATCTGCTACACTTTAATGGCTCCACTATTCTCCTCTCCCTGTCTTGGTCCCTTAAATTATTCGGAAAACCCTTTAGAAAAGGACAACCCTCAGTGCCTCCTGTGAAATGACCTTATTGGATGTTTTTGTCTCCTCTTCGGCGTTACTTCCAGACGACGCTCTTAAAAGCTATCTCCTCTGAAATGTAACCTTGCCACCAAGTGATGGCCTCTAACTATTCCTGAAGGTTCTCTGCAAAGACCAAGCCCTTAAATCTTCTTTGGTGCCTCTTCAATCAGTCCTTGTTTAGCCCTCCCTCCATTCTTCAGAGTCACAGTTGAAGTGCCGTACATCGGAGGCTATCCATCTCGTGCCGTCCTTCTGATCTTCTAAATGTCCCTGATTTCCTGGGAGAATGCCGTGTTTATGGAAAGTGTTGTAATTATTATCGACAAAGAGGAAGATTGTTTAAGGAAGGTCCTGTTTCCATGTGGTTAAGGCCTCGTGGGGTCAGATTTGGTAGTATTTAGATGTCAGAGACATTTTTCTTTTCCATGTCATTTAGCAGACGCTTTTATCCAAAGCGACTTACAATGGAATTGAGTACAATCAGCCAGGGCTGGAGTCAATCTTGCAACCATTGCGACCATGATGTCTTTCGCACACAGGGTACCGGTCTTAACCACTGAGCCACTCCACCCAGAACAGATTGTTTTCCCTCACTGTATCAACGTTGACTTCTCTGTTTTGTTCTCCCAGGTTCCTAATGAGTGTCCCTAGGACAGCCCCGTAGACAAGAAACCCAACGCAGTCGAGCTGGAGTCGTCACACAGCTTCTCCTGTGAAACCTCCCTGTGAAACCTGAACCCGAAGTCTCTAAATCACAGGACAGAGAGGAAGTCTCCTGTCTCCCTGCTGCCCTGGGAAACATGTTGGCACCACAGTCTATGTGATGCACCGAAAGGTGAACTTGATTTTTATTGCCAAGCATAATTTCTTGGATGTCTTGGAAATGTTTAAAGCTCTGGATGTGAGCCAATCAAGCATTGCTTCACTCTACACTGGGGGAGGGACTAAGAGGCACCAAATGGGGGTTGGTTAAACCTTCTATCCAACACTGTTTTGAAAGGAGACCCAGGTCCTTCAAATCCCCAAACTCCTGGACAGATGAAGTTTTCTGTTTTTTTTCTCTTGATGGAGTCATTTTAGATGAAAGTAAACTGAAGAAGAACTGCACGCAGAAGTTCCTCTGCAATTTGGTTGTAATGGAGTTTGCGAAGTGTGGCACCTTCCATGGAAACCGGACTGCTGACTTCAGAGGAATCACAGGTCTACACGACTGGACAATGGAATTTGGTGATAATTGGCATCGGTACAGGTCTGATACTTGTTAAAGTCACTGGATCTCTCACTCACTCATTGTCTACCACTCCATCCTCCATCACAATCCCAGCTGACATAGGGCGGTAGGCGGGGTCACACCCTGTCCATCGCAGGGCCACACACATAGAGACAAACAACTGTTCACTCGCACTCTCACACCTATGGTTTAGAGTGTCCAGTTGACCTAATCCCCATATTGCATGTTCTTGGACTGTGGGAGGAAGCCGGAGAACCCGGAGCAAACCCACACGCACACAGGGAGAACATGCAAACACATGGAAAGGCCGGCTGTCAGACTTTGGCAAAAGAAAAACACAATATCTGACCACAGGCGTGAGCACAAATGTGTTATTAATAGCTTGTTGGTTGATGTGCTACAAGCGAGAGTAGCGTCGAGTCATTCCTGGTATAGAATTCTTCACAGGTGCAAAAAATGTGTTACTTTCTGTGATGTTCTACCCAACCCGGTCCCATCCACTGGAACCAAACCCAGATAAAATGTAACGTGACCATGTCCTGAGTTCAAAGCACAACCGTAAAAACACTTGCACAGTGCAATGTCCACAAAAAGAAAATGTTACGTGGAGCTGAGAACGTTGCATCTCGTATCGTAGGATTTTGTTACGTTTCCTACAAAATGGACAGCAGACGCACAAATATGTAACACAACAAATACTGGACTTTACATCGCTTTATTTACCAGCTGTTACATGTAAAAAAAAAACTAAACCTAAACCAGTTATGCATCAAAATGAATGATTGGAAGTAACTTTATACACTTAATTTGTCCTTTAATTAATAATGTGTGCCCTCACTGTCCTTCTTTTCTGCCACTATTCAGATCAACAAATGAGTAAAATGCGTTATTGCAGATTAAGATTAAGATTAAACAGAGACTTCACTACAGCAGTCCCAACTTTGCCTGTTAAAACATTTAAGAACTTAAACCCATGAAAAATGATTTTCACCCTTTTTTTCTTCATAATAAGTACTTATAACTCCTATACATTTGTACTTTAATGCTAATACTTTTGCGTATGTAGGAATTTTACTTTTTAATTATTTATTTAAGTTTGTTTTTTTTCTTCATTATTTTAATGTGGAGACAAAATAACCGAAGCCCCAAGTCAGTCCTCATAAGAAAAAGCTGTTATTTAACTGCGCGCTCGTGTCTTTTCTAAAAGCGACTGTCAAATACTTTTTTTGGTAGAAAAGCAGATTGTCCTCAGTGACACAGAGGAGACGAGACACTCCGTAAAATGACACTGCCGCCATCTGCTGGACCGATTATGAAACTTTTTTGTACAGTAAGCACTCTTCACTTACACATGCACATTTACACACATGTGGTCCAGGTGGGAAGACGCTGCCGGAATCCCCTTTAAAATCTGACACTTTGGCGTCATTGTGACACTGTATGCAGATGATGTGACGTTCTATCTGTGAAACACTGGAGAATTCTGACAATAAAAGTGTTTTACTGCAACGTCTTTGTCTGTGTCTTCCTGTTGTTTTACGCCACACACACACACACACACACACACACACACACACACACACACACACACAGAGACCGGTTTGCATGACTTCAGAGGACATTGCATTGACTTACAGTCACTTCCTGGAGACTTAACCTAACCTTGACCTTGAGCTTAACTTTAAAACATGTCTTCATGTAACTCTTTATTACTTTGATGTGTTTAAATAAAAGTCTTTATTAAAGTGTGTTTGTTCAAAGGTCAAATATGAACTCTTTATTACTTTGATGTGTTTAAATAAAAGTCATCAATGCCTTAGATTCCTTTCATCATGGCTGCAGCACTTTGCCTTATATAGAGACCTGGAACCCGAACGATTGTGTTATTTAGCAAGTGCGTTGAGCAGTGTTGTTTTTTGATGCTGTGGAGTGTGAGCTGGTTTTGAGGTGGACCCACAGTGATTATCACACAGGTTTGTGAGCACAACGAGGAAGTTCAAAACTCACTCAGATAGTTGAGTGATTGTCACAAGATGGCTCTGCTGCTGTTCATCCTCTTTCTCGTGTCTCATCTTGAAGGTAATTTGACCTTGTTTTTTTTTTTAATGAAAGTTTAAATTATTGTAGTTTAACTGTATCCTGGAGTTTGTTAATCTGCTGCTTCCTCTGTAACGTAACACTGTAACAAACTGTAGATCAACGGGGTGGATTTTTGTTGACTGTATGATGGAGGCGAGGTTAATTTGAACCTCTTATCTCAGTTGACATTGACCTGTGTCCTTGTCCATGTTGAGGTTTTTCCAAAAACTGACCTTTATGACAAAGATGTGTAAATAAAGAGGAATAATTGTTGTTTCACCATGTCATAAATAACCATATAAGACCTGGTATTTATGTAGTGTCTATAAAATATAAGGAAACTTCCTTCAACTTCTGTCAAAGCTCAAAGATGTCAAACTGTGTATAAATGGATTTTTTGTGTCTGTTGCTGTTTTTCGCAGCAGGAGCGGCACGACTCAGAACCACCAGCTGTCTCTACCGCAGACCTGGAGATGACGTCGTTCTGTCGCTGCGTGGTTTTGAAACGTGCGATGCGTCAGCTTGGACCCGTGATGGATCGGTGCCTCGCGGGAGGCCGCTGCGCCAGGGCGCCAACTGCTTTCTGCACATCGACAACGTCACGGCCGAGGACGCCGGCTGCTACAGCTCACTGGAGGACACACTGTGTCTGTACATCGTGAGCGGTGAGTTTCATTTAGGCAGAAATGTTGTTTGTTTTTACCGCCTGTGCAGTAGGGTCCAGAATGTGGGGAACAACTTCACCGTTGTTTTGTGTTTTACTTGTTGAGCCGTTTTGGACGAGAGCTCAGGGCGGCGCTGTAGGCGTCTGATAGAGTAGTTGGCGTCTTACCCTGGATTTCCACTGGACGCGGAACGGCCGCGGAACGGCCGCGGAACGGTAGCCGTTGCAAATCGCTTCCATTCTAATCAATGTGAGCATTCCCACCGGCCGCGCTGCGGCGCGGATCAGCAGCGGCCCAGAAGCGGCTCGCCGCGCCGCAGCGCTATCGATAGGAATCAGTTCTATTTTTTCCGTTGCCGCTGCTGAACCTCGTAAATTTCAACGAAGCAGATCGCACAAGACAGGAAGTCCGACACAGTATCAAAGTAAAACACTTCCGCCCCCCTTTCAAAATAAAACACAATACGCAGGTCACAACTTCACCTCAACATTGCGGTGCTCCCAGGTCAACAGTCATTTGATCCGAGGGTCTCAGAGACAATGGACGACGAGAGACTGATTATGGAAGTGGAGAAATGAAAGAAGCTGTGTTGTTGTTGTTTCCTTTATACACACAGTCTATCGCGGGATCTCGCGTCCGTTCGAGATTATCGCGCGATCTTCCGTGAATCCCGCTGGCTCCCAAGGCTCCGCGCCGCTGCCGTAACGCGCCCGGTGGGGATTGACGTTTGGGAGAGGACGAAGCAGAACCGCGCCGCGGCCGTTCCGCGTCCAGTGGAAATCCAGGGTTAGTCCGCCTCCGCTGTGGAGGGACGGTTTCCTTCACTCCTCTTTCAAAGCCGTCCGTCTTCCCCGGCCAGAATATGATCATTCTCGTCCTCAGAAGAGTGTCCTTGTCCTTCAGTTTTCAAGCATGTCTAGAAAGTGTTCCTAGCATCTGAAACGTCATCACCTCTCCTCTCTCAGTTTCAGACGCTGGACCACAGCGAGGCAGTCATGTGACGCTGCAGTGCTCTCTGTTCAGAACCGTGTATGACAGACCCTGTGGACAGAGTAACATCCTCTGGTTGGACGAGGCGGGGTACGAGCTGCTCCACGACGACGACGTGTGCGAGGTCGCAGAGGGCACGTGTGTCTCCAACCTGACTGTGGACGCCGACCCCGGCAGGACGTACACCTGCCAGGTGATGGATGACACGTACGACGTCATGATCAAGGCCAACCACACGCTGGTCTTCAGAGGTGAGGCGAGAAACCAGCGGCTGCTAACTCTGCTTTTCACTGGGAGACATCGTCTGTCTTGTGGACGACCGGGAACAAAGTGGAGATACATATCCACCAAACGCACAAACGTGATGGCGGTGGCGAGTGGTCCACGCTCTTCACAGGACGACAATGATTCTGCTGCTTTTTGGTCTTTATTCTATTATTTGAGATGAAATATAGAATTTTAATTTAAAAGGGTATTATATACCCTTATTATATATTATATACAGACTCCACATATTTCACTGTGATTCCACTGATTCCAATGTGATTCCCCTGATTCCACTGTGATCTCACTGTGATTCCACTGATTCCACTGTGATTCCACTGTGATTCCACAGATGCTGCCACAGATGCTGCCACAGATGCTGCTGAGTGGTCTCCTCTGAGCTTCGTCATGTTGACTCTGTGTGTGTCAGTCCTGATCCTGATGATTGTGATCACGGTTCTCATCGTCATCAAAACACGAAAAGAAAAACAGGTGAGTGAACTGAGGTCGGGACAGAATCACTGAACACGTCGTCTTCATGTGTGTTTATTTGTTTTTCTTTGTCCAGGATCCAAAAAGCCAAAGAGTGATGGAAGTGAGCGTGTGAGTGAAACCACAAGTGAAAGCCTCCTCGTTGTTGAACCATCTTTGAATCTTTTTTTTTTTCTCTAAACCAAGAAAATAAAATGTGTCTTAAATGGTAAAGTGCTGTCCGTCACTGTTAAATGTAAAAAAAAAAGTTTACCTAAACCAGTTATGCATCAAAATTAATGATTGGAAGTAACTTTATACACTTAATTTGTCCTTTAATTAATAATGTGTCCCCTCACTGTCCTTCTTTTCTGCCACTATTCAGATCAACAAATGAGTAAAATGCGTTATTGCAGATTAAGATTAAGATTAAACAGAGACTTCACTACAGTAGTCCCAATTTTGCCTGTTAAAACATTTAAGAACTTAAACCCATGAAAAAAGATTTTCACCCTTTTTTTCTTCATAATAAGTACTTATAAAAATTCAGAATCCCCTTTAAAATCTGACACTTTGGCGTCATTGTGACACTGTATGCAGATGATGTGACGTTCTGTCTGTGAAACACTGGACAATAAAAGTGTTTTACTGCAACGTCTTTGTCTGTGTCTTCCTGTTGTTTCACGCCACACACACACACACACACACACACACACACAGAGACTGGTTTCCATGACTTCAGAGGACATTGCATTGACTTACAGTCACTTTCTGGAGACTTAACCTAACCTTGACCTTGACCTCGAGCTTAACTTTAAAACATGTCTTCACCTTAAAATGTGCTCATGTACGTTATGGAGACTTGATTTTTGTCCCCCATCAGGAAGACATGTCCTCATAATGTGACCGTGTAACCAGAATTAAGTCCCCACAACACGAGGAATACCAGGCACACACAGTTGAATATAACTAAAAACTAATTTAAGTGTGTTTGTTTAAAGGTCAAATATGTAACTCTTTATTACTTTGATGTGTTTAAATAAAAGTGTCATTTACTGAGTTAACGTCATCATTGCCTTAGATTCCTTTCATCACGGCTGATGCGTGCACTTTGCCTTATATAGAGACCTGGAACCCGAACGATCGTGCAATGATTGTCTTATCTTTACATTTTGTGCTATACACACACACGTACAAATAAGTTATTTAGCAAAGAGTGTTGAGCAGTGTTTTTTTTTGATGCTGTGGAGTGTGAGCTCGCTTTGAGGTGGACCCTTGGTGATGTCCTCATCACACAGGTTTGTGACCACAACGAGGAAGTTCAAAACTCAGATGAGTTGAGTGATTGTGACAGTCACAAGATGGTTGCGCTGCTGTTCATCCTCCTTCTCGTGTCTCATCTTGAAGGTAATTTGACCTTGTTTTTTTTTTTTTTTATGAAAGTTTAAATTATTGTAGTTTTACTGTATCCTGGAGTTTGTTAATCTGCTGCTTCCTCTGTAACGTAACACTGTAACAAACTGTAGATTAACGGGGTGGATTTTTGTTGACTGTATGATGAAGCGAGGTAAATTTTTTAATTCAATTCAATTCAATTTTATTTGTATAGCGCCAAATCATAACATACATTATCTCAAGGCACTGTACATAGACAACATCAAAGAGAGCAGAGAAACACAAAAGTTCACACAATGAGCAAACACTAGGCATCAGTGGAGAGAAAAAACTCCCTCTTAACAGGAAGAAATCTCTGACAGAACCAGGCTCAGAGATGTGCGATCATCTGCCTCGACCGGTTGGGGTGAAAGGAAAAATGGGGGACAGAAAGGGGGGAGAGAAAGGACAAGAGGGAGATGAGGTAAAGACAGAAGAGAGAGAGAGACCAGGAGCAGATACACAACAACTGTATCAGGTTACAAGTTTATATAGTTAATGATATCGACTTTTAATAATAATGGTGATGATGTGGGTAGCCTCGAAAACTGGATCTTGGTCCTGCAACCTGCATGATGAGGATACAGAGAGAGAGAGAGAGGGAAGGAAGGAAAGACACAAACTAGTGAGAGAAAGAGACAAGGTTAATGACATATAAAAAGTCATATTCATACCCTGAGTGTGAGAGAGTGAGTGTGAGAGAGTGAATGTGCGTGCACCACAGGAAAATCCCCCAGCAGTCTAGTTCTATAGCAGCATAACTAAGAGCTGGTCCAGGTTTCCCTGAACCAGCACTAACTATAAGCTTTATCAAAAAGGAAAGTTTTAAGTCTAACTTTAAATACAGAGAGAGGCTCCGCCTCCCGAACTGTCATTGGAATCTGGTTCCACAGGAGAGGAGGAGCCTGGTAACTGAATGCTCTGCCTCCCATTCTACTCTTACAGACTCTGGGAACCACAAGTAAACCTGTATTTTGTGACCTAAGTGGTCTGTTAGGGTGATAAGGTAAGACTAGGTCTTTCAGGTATGAATGGACCTGACCATTAAGTGCTTTGTACGTGAGGAGGAGAATTTTAAATTGAATTCTAAACTGTACGGGGAGCCAGTGTAGAGAAGCTAACACTGGAGTTATATGGTCTCTCTTTCTCGTTCCTGTCAGAACTCGTGCTGCAGCATTTTGAATGAACTGAAGGGTTCTAACAGACTTGTTGGAACATCCTGATAATAAGGAGTGACAGTAATCTAATCTAGATGTAACAAAAGCATGAACTAGTTTTTCAGCATCCTGTAAGGACAGAATGTTTCTAATGTTCATAATGTTCCGCAGGTGGAAGAAGGCTGTTCTGGAAATGAGTTTTATGTGTGAATCAAATGACATTTCCTGGTCAAAAGTAACTCCAAGGTTCCTCACAGTGGAACTGGAAGCCATGGTGATGTCATCTAAAGTGACAATGTGATCGGAAAGTTTTTCTCTGAGGTGTTTAGGGCCGAGTATAAAAGTTTAAAAGTAGAAAGTTACAGGTCATCCAGGACTTAATGTCTCTGAGACATTCCTGGAGTTGAACAACCTGATTTATTTCATCCGGCCTCATTGATAAATATAGCTGTGTGTCATCTGCATAACAATGAAAGTGTATGTTGTGCTTTCTAATAATGTTCCCTAGAGGAAGCATATATAAGGTAAAAAGTATAGGCCCAAGCATTGAGCCTTGTGGAACTCCACAATTAACTTTAGTTTATAGTGAGGCTTTATTATTGATATGAACAAACTGGAATCTATCAGATAAGTATGATTTAAACCAGCAGAGGGCAGCACCTGTGATACCAAGAGTCTGCTCCAATCTCTGCAGTAGAATATTATGATCAATGGTGTCAAATGCAGCACTAAGATCTAACAGGACAAGTAAAGAGACTAGACCATTATCTGAAGCCAAGAGAAGATCATTACTAACTTTAACTAGTGCTGTTTCTGTGCTATGGTTTAATCTAAAACCTGACTGAAAATCTTCAAACAGGCCATTAATGCGCAAATATTCACATAATTGATTAGCAACTGCCTTTTCTAAGATTTTAGAAACAAAGGGAAGATTAGATATAGGTCGGTAATTAGCTAAAATATCTGGGTCAAGGGTCGCTTTTTTGAGAAGGGGTTTAATAACTGCTATTTTAAACGTTTGGGGCACATATCCAGTTAATAAGGATAGATTAATTTGAGTTAATATAGAGCTGTTAATTAAAGGAAACACCTGTTTAAACAGTTTGGTGGGGATAGGATCTAACTGACAGGTTGATGGCTTAGATGATGAAACTAATGATGTTAACTCAGGGAGATCTATAGGGGAGAAACTGTCTAACTGTGCACCTGGTGCTTCTAAAGCTCTTGTGCTAAAAGATGAGTCAGTCCCAATATGAGGGAGGAGATGATCCATTTTTTCTCTGATTGATGTTATTTTATTCACAAAAAAGTAAATAAAGTCATCACTGCTCAGTGTTAAAGGAATAGATGGTTCAGTGGAGCTGTGGCTCTGTGTCAGCCTGGCTACAGTGCTGAAAACAAACCTATGATTGTTCTTATTTTCTTCAATTAGAGAAGAATAATAGGCAGCTCTAGCTTTGTGTAGGGCTTTTTTGTAAGCTACAAAACCATCTTTCCAGGCTATATAAAATTCCTCTAGGTTATTGGAACGCCATTTTCTTTCTAATCTACGTAACGTCTGTTTAAGAGCACGAGTATCAGAGTTAAACCATGGTGCTCGTCTCATCTGATTCACCACTTTCTTTTTCAGAAGGGCAACGCAATCTAATGTAGTACGCAGTGAGGCCGCTGTACTATCAACAAGGTTATCTATGAGGGCGGGGGTAAAATCACAAAAGGTACCTTCAGATGTACTGACATATGGCACCGAGTTAAACAAAGGTTGCACTGTCTCTTTGAATGTATTCATATTATTATCAGACAGTATTTCTTATTTATGTTATTGTAGTTCATTATTGTACAATTAAATGTGAGTAAATAATGATCAGTAAGGAGAGGGTTTTGAGGAACTATGTTTAAGTTATCAATATCAATACCATAAGTTAAAACAAGGTCGAGGGTGTGATTAAGGCGATGAGTTGGTTTATTAACGTGTTGAATAAAACCTATTGATTCCAACAGCGAGTTAAATGTGCAGCTAAGACTATCACGGTCAACATCTACATGGATGTTGAAATCCCCTACAATTATGATTTGATCTGTCTTAAGCACTAACTCAGATAAGAACTCAGAGAACTCTGATAGGAACTCTGAATAAGGTGCAGGTGGACGATAAACTATGACTATCATAATTGGTTTCTGTGATTTCCAACTAGGATGAGCTAGATTAAGAATAAGGCTTTCAAACGATGAATATCCTGGTTTGGGTTTGGGATTGATTAATAATCTAGTATTAAAAATGGCTGCTACACCTCCTCCTCGGCCTGAGCTTCTAGGAATATGGGTATTAGCATGAGTGGGCGGAGTTGACTCATTTAGACTAACGTAATCTTCTTTATGTAACCAAGTTTCAGTTACACAGAATAAATCAATACAATTGTCAGAAATTAGATCATTTATTAAAACAGATTTTGAGGAGAGAGACCTAATATTTAATAGTCCACATTTAAAAGTGGTATTATTTGACTCTATATTATTGTTGGTATTAATCTTTATTAAGTTAGAATGTCTAACTACTCTTCTGTTTGTTATTGATTTATTTACTTTAGTTTTTACTTTAGTATTTACTTTAGTTTGTCCTTTAGTAGGTCGAGGGACAGACACAGTCTCTATGGGGTTTTTAATTGGTGACTGCTCGAAAAGAAGCACAGAGAAGCATGAAAGACTGCAACTCTGTGTCCTGGTCTCAACTATGGATTGTCATGGGTTTCTAATAAAATGTCCTAAGCTGCTAGATAAGAGAGCTGCTCCATCCAAAGTGGGATGGACGCCGTCTCTCCTCATGAGACCAGGTTTCCCCCAGAAGTTTTGCCAGTTATCTAAAATTTGAACCTCTTATCTCAGTTGACATTGACCTGTGTCCTTGATAAAGCCCTGAACAGTTGTGGCATGTTGAGGTTTTTCCAAAAACTGACCTTTATGACAAAGATGTGTAAATAAAGGAATAATTGTTGTTTCACCATGTCATAAATAACCATATAAGACCTGGTATTTATGTAGTGTCTATAAAATATAAGGAAACTTCCTTCAACTTCTGTCAAAGCTCAAAAATGTCAAACTGTGTTTAAATGGATTTTTCTGGACATTGTGTCTGTTGCTGTTTTTCGCAGCAGGAGCGGCACGACTCAGAACCACCAGCTGTCTCTACCGCAGACCTGGAGATAACGTCGTTCTGTCGCTGCGTGGTTTTGGAACGTGCGATTCGTCAGCTTGGACCCGTGATGGATCGGTGCCTCGCGGGAGGCTGCTGCGCCAGGGCGCCAACTGCTCTCTGCACATCGACAACGTCACGGCCGAGGACGCCGGCTGCTACAGCTCACCGGAGGACACACTGTGTCTGTACGTCGTGAGCGGTGAGTTTCATTTTGGCAGAAATGTTGTTTGTTTTTACCGCCTGTGCAGTAGGGTCCAGAATGTGGGTAATCCATTGTCCAAAGACGTGCAGACTGGGGGATTAGGTTACTATCACCTGCCCTCTTATTTTGGCAGCACTTCCTGAAGCGACGGAGTACATGAGCTTTCCTCGCGGCTGGAGTGTCCAATAAACCCGTCGATTGGACAGCCCAGCCGTGGACCTGTCCACGGATGGACTGGTAACCCTCTCTACTCTCTGCCCCGGCACACTCTAATAATAATAATGACTTGCGACTGGACTTGCTTGAGTTGAGTTTAAGACGTTTCCTCTTCATCAGAAGAAGCTTCTTCAGGTCTGACTCACTCGTGGGACGATCCAGGTGTATGTCACCTCTGAGGCTGATACCGGTCTAGAGAACCCCTCACAGTTTCAGGTTGTTGGTTTCACCTGAGAGACGGAGTCTGCTGTTGTGCGAGTGTTGGACTTCACCGTTGTTTTGTGTTTTACTTGTTGAGCCGTTTTGGACGAGAGCTCAGGACGGCGCTGTAGGCGTCTGATAGAGTAGTTGGCGTCTTAGTCCGCCTCCTCTGTGGAGGGACGGTTTCCTTCACTCCTCTTTCAAAGCCGTCCGTCTTCCCCGGCCAGAATATGATCATTCTCGTCCTCAGAAGAGTGTCCTTGTCCTTCAGGTGTCAGCAGAGTCCTGTCCAGATGAGTCCTTGTGCTGGAACATGCACCAATGTAAAGATTTTTATATAACAATTATTATTGAACGCATGAACCATGTACGTGACGGACCTGATGGAAGTTTTTGGGGGTCAGTTTTCAAGCATGTCTAGAAAGTGTTCCTAGCATCTGAAACGTCATCACCTCTCCTCTCTCAGTTTCAGACGCTGGACCACAGCGAGGCAGTCGTGTGACGCTGCAGTGCTCTCTGATCAGAGCCGCGTATTACAGACCCTGTGGACAGGGTAACATCCTCTGGTTGGACGAGGCGGGGACCGAGCTGCTCCACGACGACGACGCGTGCGAGGTCGCAGAGGGCACGTGTGTCTCCAACCTGACTGTGGACGCCGACCCCGGCAGGACGTACACCTGCCAGGTGATGGACGACACGTATGACGTCATGATCGAGGCCAACCACACGCTGGTCTTCAGAGGTGAGGCGAGAAACCAGCGGCTGCTAACTCTGCTTTTGAGATACATATCCACCAAATGCACAAACGTGATGGCGGTGGCGAGTGGTCCACGCTCTTCACAGGACGACAATGATTCTGCTGCTTTTTGGTCTTTATTCTACTATTTGAGATGAAATATAGAATTTTAATTTAAAAGGGTGAAAAAAAGTTAATGACACCTTGGTAACATGTTATATACAGACTCCACATATTTCACTGTGATTCCACTGATTTCCCTGTGATTCCACTGATTTAACTGTGATTCCCCTGATTTCACTGTGATTCCACTGGGATTCCCCTGATTTCACTGTGATTCCACTGTGATTCCACTGTGATTCCACAGATGCTGCTGAGTGGTCTCCTCTGAGCTTCGTCATGTTGACTCTGCGTGTGTCAGTCCTGATCCTGATGATTGTGATCACGGTTCTCATCGTCATCAAAACACGAAAAGAAAAACAGGTGAGTGAACTGAGGTCGGGACAGAATCACTTAACACCATGTCCTCATGTGTGTTTGTTTGTTTTTCTTTGTCCAGGATCCAAAAAGCCAAAGAGTGATGGAAGTGAGCGAGTGAGTGAAACCACAAGTGAAAGCCTCCTCGTTGTTGAACCATCTTTGAATCTTTTTTTTTTTCTCTAAACCAAGAAAATAAAATGTGTCTTAAATGGTAAAGTGCTGTCCGTCACTGTCACGCTGTTCTTTAGCCAGTTAACTTTCTTTATTTTTAGTTCACGTGACCTTAGTTTCTATTTGCATCTCATATTTTAAACTACAGAAAAGTATTTAGGCAATATACATATATGTGTATATATATATACACATATATGTATATATACACATATATGTGGGTCAATGACATATAAGGTTTTTTAAATTTAAATTTAAAAGTATAACTATGAATTTCTATTGCAATTGGTCAAAGCTTTACAATGTCATGTGTACATGCATACATGTTAAAATCTTGAATTACGATATTTTGGTGGTTTTTCACGTAAATTAATTGGTCGTTACCCTCCAAAATGTCATGTGGTGCGACCATCAATCATCTTAAAAATGTATTTATTTAATCAACATATTTACCCTTTTTTCACAAGTTCTTAGTAAAATGATGTGTCTAGAAACTAATTATTTGGATTTCTGTTGAATTGTCATACATACTGATATAATCCTCCTTCCTCTAAAGTCACGTTAGTTTGCGTGCTAATTTTTCCTGTAAAATGCATAAAAATAATGAAAATGTAAACAAAATCCCACTAACTTCATCTTACCCCATCAGTGAATAAGTTTCTGCCACAGAGAGAAGGTATCACTTTTTTTATTTTGCTACAGTTATTGCTATTAATGGTCGCGCCACATGATGAAACCAGCTTAAATCTCTTACAAATCAATAGAATAAGAGACAATCATTTGTTTAAAACAGATTTTATTCATTTAAATATTGAAGACAAACATCTCTTTTCAACACTTTTCTTTTAATTTCATTTTGGCTAACACATTAACTTTCATTGCCATTCTTTTACAAACACTGTGTTGAAGTGAACGGTACATTCATGTATATTTTTGTAAACATTTCACAAATCAGTAAGGAACAAGATGAACTCAGACAGATCAAACTTGAAGACATCTAACTATTCATACCATCATCCTCATTCTTATATGAATGTTGGAGATATGGTTTAGGTATTTCCTTAACCCCAGGAACTTTTAAACTTGTTCCAGTCTTGGCTTCTCAATTTAGAACAGCGAGAAGTTGTTGGCTCAGGTTCAGAGATGACTGCTATGACATCTTTCTTATAGTAGAATATGGCATCTGGAGCTTTTGGCCACGTGAATAAGTTCTTACTCCCTGACTGTAAAACCTTCCAGCAGGCAAAACTGTAACTCTATTTATCTATTTATTAGTTGGTATCAAAGCACTGTTGTCATCAAAGTGCATCATCAAAGCTCTTTTGTTATATGTTAACCTTCGTATGTGTCTTTGTTAAACTACTGATCAACAGGATCTGTACGCATAGCATTGACCCTGATATCTTCTCCCACAACCTCAAGAACTTGGCCTACTTATGGAAGTTCATCGTATGTTTCAATCACAAAACATAAACCCTGATCACTTTCCCCCTTCTGTGACTGTGAGGTTGAGGCCTCCTCCATGTTGAATGTGGTGTTCCGCATGTCAACTTTTACAGGCTGGTAACATGAGCATATTTTCATTTTGGCATGTTTGCAAAAGCACGATACCTCCCTAAATAAGGAATCTTTCCCTGCTGCTTTCTTCTCTGGTAGCTGAAACAAATTTAGTATTGTGTCAAGCTACAGTGTATACAGTTTGGCTTTTTTCAGATACAGCAGACTGACATTTCAATTAAAATGTGTATTATATTTTAAATCCCCTCCACACAATATAACACAAGTTGCTTTTCAATACAAAGTTTTTTTTAGCTTTTACATAAACCTTACTGTTCTCCTTGCAAGGTACTCAGGGTCAGAGTTAACACGCTGCCTGTGGCGCATGGTCTTCACTGCTTGAGAGCGGCATCTGATGAAATGGATTTTTTAAAAAAACTTTAGAAAGACATAATGGCAACATGACATGTTTTTTTTCCAATATTATCAATAAGGATTTAACATAAAGCATTGCTTCTGAATTGTATGAAAAATTAAGAAAAAGCACAATTTTATCTTTTAAATAAAATAACAATTTACTACCTTTTAAATATATAAACCATCAAAATGATATTAAAACACAAAAACTTCCTTTAAAATAAGTCTACAACTCATTGAAAGCTAGCTGCAATGGTCGCACCACATGATATTTGGTCGCACCACATGATATTTTCATATTCAATCAACATTTACAGGCATAGCATTGGACACCTAAACAAAAGTTGCTATCAAATTATGAATTTGTGAAAATAAATCAATATTTATTGTGTTTTTGAGATCATACCACATGACATCCATATTTGGAAACTATCTACCAGCCATTTTAAAAGCAGTTATTTTAAAAGATGAGAGAGAGTTACAAACCTGCTAACTGATTCTGTGGGTCCTCTGCAAAGTTGTTTGTGATGTAACTTCCTGTCTTGGGGTGGCTTTGAAAATGAAAGTTCCAAAATGGTGGTTTCTTCATGGTCGCACCACATGATATTTCATAAAATGGACATACTCGGACAAAGTTTACTTGCGTAAATAAGAGGGAAATATCATTACAAGATCACTGTAATTTCACATGAGGTTACAAAACACTTTAGAATTTATGCCAGATAGGGCAGAAAATACATTTGAATAGATTAAGATTCATTTTAAATAAATGTCCAAAACTGGATTCATGAATGGACGGTCACACCACATGATATTTTTACACTTTCAGTAGCAATACAAATGAAATGCCTAATGATTTTTGAATATATTTTTCTCGAATATATTTTTAACAAGAAAAAATGCAGTTGGACAGTATAATTAGCCGTCATGTCATTGACCCATGTATATACAGTGGATATAAAAAGTCTACACACACCTGCTCAAATGCCAGGTTTTTGTCATGTAAAAAAATTACATCAAGATAAATAATTTCACAACTTTTTCCACCTTTAATGTGACCTATAACCTGTACAAGGCAATTGAAAAACAAACAGAAATCTTTCAGGGAGGTGAAAGGTGAAGTAAAATAAACAACTGAGAGAATGTGGTTGCATAAGTGTGCACACCCTTTTATAATTGGGGATGCTGCTGTGTTCAGATTTAATCAATGACATTCAAACTCATGTTAAACTGGAGTCAGCACACACCTGTCTCCAATGAAAGTGCCTCTGATCAACCCCAAATAAAGGTCAGCTGTTCTAGTAGACTTCTCCTGACATTTCTGTAGCCACATCTTCCAGCACAAGTCATGGTCTGCAGAGAGCTTCCAACGCATCAGAGGGATCTCATTATTCAAAGATATCAGTCAGGTGAAGGCTACAAAAGAATTTCCAAGGAATTAAATATACCGTGGAACACAGTGAAACCGTCATCAAGTGGAGAAAATATGGCACAACAGTGACATTACCAAGAACAGGACGTCCGTCCAAAATTGACGATAAGGCGAGAAGAAAACTAGTCAGGGAGGCTGCCAAGAGCCGACAGCAACACTGAAAGTACTGGCTGTGTAGTACATGTGACAACAATGAGCCTTATTTTACAAAGAAAATCATCCAAGCCGGCTTCATTTTGCAAAAAGACATCTGAAATCTCCCACATGTGGGAAAATGTGTTATGGTCTGATGAAACCAAGGTTGAACTTTTTGGACATAATTCCAAAAGTTATATTTGGTGCAAAAACAACACTGCTCATCACCAATAGAACACCATACCTACAGTGAAGCACAGTGGTGGCAGCATCATGCTGTGGGGCTGTTTTTCTTCAGATGGAACTGGGGCCATAGTCAGGGTGGAGGGAATTATGAACAGTTCCAAATACCAGTCAGTGTTGGCACAAAACCTTCGGCCTTCTGTTAGAAAGCTGAAGATGAAGAGGAACTTCATCTTTCAGCACGACAATGACCCAAAGCACACATCTAAATCAACAAACGAATGGCTTCACTGGAAAAAGATTGAGGCTTTGGAATGGCCCAGCCAGAGTCCAGACCTGAATCCCATCCAACATCTGTGGGGTGATCTTTAGAGGGCTGTGGACAGGAGATGCCCTCGCAATCTGTCAGATTAGGAGCAGTTATTCAAAGAAGAGTGGGCAAATATTGCCACATCAAGATGTGCCACGCTGATAGGCTCCTACCCAAAAAGACTGAGTGCTGTAATAAAAGCCAAAGGTGCTGCAACAAAGTATTAGTTTAAGGGTGTGCATATTTATGCAACCAGGTTATTTTAAGTTTTTAATTTTATGTTTCCCCTTTAAAGGTTTCAGTTCATTTTTTCTATTGCATTGTACAGGTTATAGGTCACATTAAAGGTGGAAGAAGTTGTGAAATTATTTGTCTTGCTGTCATTTTTTTACATCCCGAAAACCTGGCATTTGAACAGGGGTGTGTAGACTTTTTATATCCACTGTATGTATATATACATATATGTATACATACACATATATATATGTGTATATATACATATATGTATACATACACATATATATATGTGTATGTATACATATATGTATATATACATATATATGTATACATACACATATATGTATACATGTACAGTGGGTACAGAAAGTATTCATACCCCTTTACATTTTTCACTCTTTGCTAAAATCAAAGAAGTTCATTTTATTTCTCAGTAATGTACACTCAGCACCACATCTTGACAGAAAAAAACCCAGAAATGTAGAATATTTTAGCAAATTTATTAAAAAAGAAAAACTGAAATATCACATGGTCATAAGTATTCAGACCCTTTGCTGTGATACTCATATTTAACTCACATGCTGTCCATTTCTTCTGAATTCCTTGAGATGGTTCTGCTCCTTCATTAGAGTCCAGCTGTGTTTAATTAAACTGATTGGACTTGATTAGGAAAGGCACACACCTGTCTATATAAGACCTTAAAGCTCACAGTGCACGTCAGAGCAAATAAGAATCATGAGGTCAAAGGAACTGCCCAAGGAGCTCAGGGACAGAATTGTGGCAAGGCACAGATTTGGCCATGGTTACAAAATAATTTCTGCAGCACTCAAGGTTCCTAAGAGCACAGTGGCCTCCATAATCCTTAAATGGAAGGAGTTTGGGATGACCAGAACTCTTCCTAGACCTGGCCGTCTAGCTAAACTGAGCAATCGTGGGTGAAGAGCCTCCCGACGGAAGCCTCTCCTCAGTGCAAGACATATGAAAGCCTGCATACAGTTTGCCAAAAAACACATGAAGGACTCCCAGACCATGAGAAATAAGATTCTCTGGTCTGATGAGACCAAGAGTGAACTTTTTGGCGTTAATTCTAAGCGGTATGTGTGGAGAAAACCAGGCACTGCTCATCACCTGCCCAATACAATCCCAACAGTGAAGCATGGTGGTGGCAGCATCATGCTATGGGGGTGTTTTTCAGCTGCAGGGACAGGACGACTTGTTGCAATTGAAGGAAAGATGAATGTGGCCAAGTACAGAGATATCCTGGAAGAAAACCTCTTCCAGAGTGCTCAGGACCTCAGACTGGGCCGAAGGTTCACCTTCCAACAAGACAATGACCCTAAGCACACAGCTAAAATAACGAAGGAGTGGCTTCGGAACAACTCTGTGAGCATTCTTGACTGGCCCAGCCAGAGCCCTGACCTAAACCCAACTGAGCATCTCTGGAGAGACCTGAAAATGGCCGTCCACCAACGTCCACCAACGTCCACCAACGTCCTCCAACGTCCGCCATCCAACCTGACAGAACTGGAGAGGATCTGCAAGGAAGAATGGCAGAGGATCCCCAAATCCAGGTGTGAAAAACGTGTTGCATCATTCCCAAGAAGACTCATGGCTGTACTGACTCTAAACGAGCTTCTACTCAATACTGAGCAAATACTTATACTTATGACCATGTGATGTTTGTGTTTTTCTTTTTTAATACATTTGCAAAAATGTCTACATTTGCTGAGTGTACATTAATGAGAAATAAAATCAACTTTATTAGTTTGAGCAAATGGCTGCAATGAAACAAAGAGTGAAAAATTTAAAGGGGTCTGAATACTTTCCGTACCCACTGTACATATGTGGTTAGGGTTAGGGTTCAAAATAATAGCAAGATAGTTTTTGTTTTTGTTAGAATTTCAACTTCTACACTGCAAGTAAGTTTCTTGAAGGTTTAGTAAAGGTATAGAAAACCAACAGACCCAACAGGCATGACGTGCATGCGGCTGATTCTGTGAAACTGAATCATTTACTGAAAGGGGCGTGTTCAAAAAAATAGCGGTGCCAAGTTCAATTAGTGAGGTCATTGATTATGTGAAAAAAATAGGTGTTAAACAGGTGGCTCTTATTTAAGGATCAAGGCCACTGACGCTGCATATGCTGGCTGTGCGTTTGTCCTTGAAAAACAGAGTCAAATGGGTCGTTCAAGACACTGTTCAGAAGAAGAGCGTTCTTCTTTCATTAAGAAATGAATAAAAGAGGGAAAACCTATAAAGAAGTGCAGAAAATGAGAGGCTGTTCAGCAAAAATGATATCAAACGCTTTAAAATGGCAGCCAAAACGAGGAAAGGCGAGGAAGAAAAAGAAAAAACACTATTCGAATGGATCGGAGAATAATGGCAAAGGCTCAGCCAAAGAAGATCTAAGTTTGCCTGTGAGCACTGTAACAATCAGACGACGTCTATGTGAAGCCAAGCTACCTGTTAAAAAAAATACATTACATGTCATTTAGCAGACGCTTTTATCCAAAGCGACTTACAATAAGTGCATTTAAACATTTGGGTACAAATAAGAGCTAGAAGTAAGTAAGAGCTTCAAGTAAGCCAAACTATGAAGTGCTAGTCATAAGTGCTATATATGTTTATTTTTTTGTCGTCGTCGTCGTCTTAGTCAAGGTAGAGTCGGAAGAGATGTGTTTTTAGTCGGCGGTGGAAGATGTGGAGGCTTTCCGCTGTCTGGATGTCGATGGGGAGCTCGTTCCACCATTTGGGAGCTAGGACAGTGAACAGTCGCGAGTTCCTCTGCGATCCTCTCAGTGAGGGGGCAGCAAGCCGATTTGCCTATGCGGAGTGGGCGGGCTGGGGTGTAGGTTTTGATCATGTCCTGGATGTAGGCTGGACCGGATCCGTTTGTAGCATGGAATGCAAGCACTAGAGTCTTGAAGCGGATGCGAGAAGCTACAGGAAGCCAGTGAAGGGAGCGGAGGAGCGGTGTAGTGTGGGAGAATTTTGGTAAGTTGAAGACCCTGTACCATACGGCTGTACTCTATAGGTTAGCGAAGTCGCATAAGTGTGACGTCATAATATAGAGACGCTGGAAGTTTGTTATGAGTGCACGTTGTAAATAAATCTCCGTGAGCACACAGTCGTGAACGTGAATTTGTGGACATAACATTGGCGACAAGGATGGAGCTTCCCTTTTTGCCGTTACCTTCGTTCCTTGCCCTGCCTGGGGAGCCGCCGATCCCGTGGTCCCGCTGGCATGACTCATTCGAGACGTTCATTACGGCTGCCGGGCTAACCGATGCTAGCGATGCTAGACGCCGAGCCATATTGATCCACAGCTTGGGGAGCGAGGGGCAACGGATCTTTCGCACTCTCTGACCCGCGCAAACATATGCAGACTGTGTCGCTTTACTGACCGGACATTTCGCTGCTCCACTGAGCGTTATCGTTCGGCGGATTATCTTCCGGCGGCGCCGCCAACAGCCGGGTGAGTCGGTCCAGCATTACATCGCCGACCTCCGCTGTTTGGCTAGCCTCTGCAGATTTGAACGGTTGGAAGACGAGATGATTCGGGACCAACTAGCGGAGCACACAACTGATCCCAAGTTGCGGGAGAGGCTGCTCATGTCCCCAGATGACCTGCCGCTGTCAAAGGCAGTGGAATTTGCCTTCCAGCTGGAGTCTGCCGCTCTGTTGGTTTCGCATCTGGCAGCCTCCGACCCCGCCCCCTCACACTCTGCTTCACTGGCACAAGCTGTGGTGCCTGCAACTCAGCTCTCAGGCCCCACTTTTGCACATGATGACCTTGAGGTGAATGTCGCAGGACAGCAGAGCACCGCAGCACGTCGGCCCTGTGGTAACTGTGGTTCTTCCTCTCACCCCACACACGCACCGACCTGTCCAGCCACAGGACAGAGATGCCAACGCTGCGGTAGACTGAACCACTTCTCCAGAGTGTGCCGCTCTGTGCCCACCTCTACAAACCCCCGACCTCGTCTGTCCCGCCCGTCCAGCCCATCCACGATCCACTCTGTTGGCTCCAGCGTCAAGGCATTTAAGTGGTGCACCGTGGAGCTGGATGATGTGTGCCTGCCACTGTTGTTGGACACTGCGGCCTCTAGGTCTCTGCTCAGCGAGTCCACAGTTCGGCAGCTCTTTCCCCATCAAACTATCAGGGCGGGCGCAGAGGAGCTGTACGGTTATGGCCACACTAAGATCGGCATGGTGGGCACCGTTACCTTCTCTGTGCGCTACGGCTCGAAATCCCTGCCCGCATTCACCTTCCAGATGTCCCGCCATGGTGCCAACCTCCTTGGGTTTGATCTGTTCTGCGCCTTGGGCTTCTCCATCACGGACAACACAGGCGCCACCATACTGACGGTGACCACGCCCTGGCAGCAACGCTGGCCGTCGCTCTTCGCTGGCCTGGGCTGTCTCACCGCGTTCAACCATCAGCCACTCATTGACCCAGCAGTGTCCCCTGTCATTCAACCTCTACGTCGGCTACTCCTCGCCCTGCGTGACGATGTCACAGCTGAGCAGCAGAAGCTGCTGGAAGCGGGCATTATTGAGCGGATTGACGCTTCGCAGTGGATTTCCAACCTGGTGGTGGCGAAGAAGAAGTCAGGCGGCCTGCGCCCCTGTGTCGACCTCAGACAGGTAAACAGAGCTGTGATCCCAGACAAATATCCACTGCCTACGATGGAGGAGCTGTCTGCTCAGTTCCATGGCTCCACGGTCTTCTCCAAACTTGATCTTCGCCAGGGCTACTTGCAGGTTCCCCTACACCCGGACAGCCGCAACCTCACTGCCTTTGTGTCGCACATGGGGGTCTTCCGCTACACCCGCATGCCCTTCGGTCTCAGCTCCGCCCCCAGCTTCTTTCAGAAGATCATGGCCACCATCTTCGCTGGCATCTCGGGTGTGGTCGTGTACCTGGATGACAACACATGACGACCGCCTTTCCAGAGTGCTTAATGTGCTCGCTCGCCACAACCTCACGGTGAACGGGGAGAAGTGCATCTTTGCAGTGCCTGTCATCGAGTTTGTGGGGTTCCGTCTAACTGCTTCTGGCCTCAGCCCGCTCCACTCAAACGTCGATGCCATCCTGCGCCTGCCTGAGCCCTCCTGCCCTGCACAGCTTTCATCATTCCTGGGGATGACTGCCTTCTATCTGCGCTTCCTTCCCCGCTACTCCGAAACCACTGCACCACTGCGCGCCCTCCTCAAGCAGGATGCAGCTTGGTCTTGGACCCCTGCTTGCTCCACCGCAGTCTCTAGGCTCAAGTCGCAGCTCACTTCCCCACCGGTGCTCGCCCACTTTGATCTACAGAGCCCCACATTTGTGACCTGTGACGCCTCTAATGCTGCAGTTGGCGCTGTACTGTCTCAACTTCAGCAAGGGGGCGAACGCCCAGTGGTCACTCCAGCCGAGCAGAAGTACTCTGTCGGTGAGAGGGAAGCGCTGGCTTGTGTCTGGGCATGTGAACGGTGGCATATGTACTTGTACGGACGTCATTTCACATTGCGGACAGACCATCAGGCCCTTACAGCCCTGCTGGCCACGACGGGATCGGGACACAAGCCACTGTGCCTCTACCGGTGGTCTGAGAGGTTGCAGGCATACAATTTCACCACACAGTTCACGCCTGATCGGGACAACGTTGTGGTGGACCTGCTCTCCAGAGTCAAGCTTAAGACTGTTGGAGACGTTGCTCAGGACCCTTCAGAGCCAGAGCTCGTCCTCATGCTGCACACGCCCCTCCAAGGAGCCGTTTCCCTGCGGGAGCTCCAAGACGCATCTGCACAGGATTCCGTCCTCAATCAGCTCCGCACTTTCATTCGAGAGGGCTGGCCCAGCAAAGTTTCGGAGGAACTGGCGCCCTTTCACCACGTCAAGGACGATCTCTCGTGCTGGAATGATGTGTGCGTGGCAAGGGGGCTGTGCACAGTGGTCCCAAGCGCCTTGAGGGCGCGCATCCTTGCCATGGTGCGTGAGGGTCACCTGGGTGTTGTTAGAGTCAAGCAACGCTGCAGGGACGTGGAGACTATGGTGAAAGACTGTACAGCTTGCCTCACCAGCGGTAAGACAGGCCTTCCCCCGCCTCCACCGCTGCAGCCCCTGCCGTGGCCACAAACACCATGGACCCACATCCAGGTGGACATCTGCGGGGAACTTCACGGCGTCCCTCCGCACCAATGCTTCCTCCTGGTGGCCTACGACCTCCACTCTAAGTGGCCTGAGGTGCTGCCCACAGGTTCCGTCACTGCCAGTGTGGTCACCGGTTTCCTCTCTTCTCTATTTGCCCGTTGGGGTGTGCCCGATACCGTCACGACTGATAATGGGCCCCAGTTCATCTCGGCCGATTTCTCTTCCTTCCTGGCAGGGAGGGGAATTAAACACATTAAGACGGCCTTTTACCACCCCCAGGCCAATGGTGGCGTGGAGCGGTTCAACCAGACCCTCAAGAATGGGCTCAGAGCACACCTGGCAGGCGGCCTCCCGTTCTTATCAGCACTACAGAGCACCCTGCTTCATTATAGGGCTACGTCGCACGCCACGACGGGCAGTTCTCCAGCCCTCCTGATGCTGGGACGTGAAATGCAGCTTCCCCTGGATCGCCTACGTCCTCAGAGGGGTAACACTCCAGCAGCAGCACCCTCACTACGCAGGA
Organism: Solea solea; assembly: GCF_958295425.1. Lineage (NCBI taxonomy): Eukaryota > Metazoa > Chordata > Actinopteri > Pleuronectiformes > Soleidae > Solea > Solea solea. The sequence goes on along the minus strand of NC_081150.1, from coordinate 20,332,856 downwards.
GAGTGGCAGAGCAGCAGCGTTGCATGAAGCAGCGTTTTGACAGGAAGCATCGGGTGAAGGGCCTTTCACTTGGTGTCTTAGATTGGGTCCGGATCCGTCGACCCAGTCGGTCCCATAAGCTTCTTTCATTCTGGTCTGCACCACAGCAAATCACCGCACAGCTGGGACCAGCGACCTTTCGCCTGGCTGATGGTTCACGCTGGCACGCCAGCCGTCTTAGACTGGTGAAACCACCGTCCACCTCTGACCAAGAAGCTGTGGCTGACCAAGGGCACACGGTTCCGAGCTGGGACTTCCTGGGAGACCAACCTGAGGTCCCAGTTGGGCAACTGCCCGAAGCGGAATTACCAGCTGAACCTCTACAGCCCAACCTCCGCCCATTCCGGGTCCGCCGTAGGCCTCTTTACCTCAGGGACTATGATACTGGCTGAATAAAAACATGACAAAAAAAAGCTAGTGCATTGTCTGTTATGTGGCAGAATAATCCACGAGGCTTTGCAGGTAATCCGGCAGTCTACCCGGGTTATCTAGTCAGGTTGGCCATGTTCAGGCCAATGTACGGTTCAGGTTGTTTTTGTATGTGTTCTTCTGAAGGGGGGGGTAAATGTACCATACGGCTGTACTCTATAGGTTAGCGAAGTCGCATAAGTGTGACGTCATAATATAGAGACGCTGGAAGTTTGTTATGAGTGCACGTTGTAAATAAATCTCCGTGAGCACACAGTCGTGTACGTGAATTTGTGGACATAACAGACCCGTCGAGCTGCTGCATTCTGGATGAGTTGCAGGGGTCGTATGGCACACGCAGGGAGACCAGCCAGGAGGGAGTTGCAGTAATCCAAGCGTGAGATGACAAGAGCCTGCACCAGAACCTGTGCCGCCTTCTGGGTTAGAAGAGGTCGTATCCTTCTGATGTTGTGCAACATGTATGTAAGTGACTAGCTTATTCGTCATTCATGTTCCTTCGTTTTAACCCCGGAACCTGTATGGCTATCTACTTTGTTTACGTCCCGTCGCTGTAGGCGAATAGCTTATTCGTTATTCACGTTCATTCGCTGTTACCTCGGAACCTGTATGGATGACTCTTTTGTTTACGTTTCGTCACTGTAAGCCCGGGAACACGCTAGTCTGCAGCTGTTCTTTCTCCCGGCTTTTCAACCGTACCTCTGTTCTGGAGTAAGTTAGCACGTTATCTTGGTTTGATTATCACATTTATTACTTGCTTGTACTTTATGTTCTGTACATTATTAGACTTACCTGCGCTGTATTTGTGTGTTGTTTGTTAAGAGCCCATCAAGCTAACAGCAAGTTTTTAAGCAGTCATGTGTGAGTTTTGCACCCTTGATGAGCGGAGTGAGGTGTGTATCTGGTATATTATGTGTGTGTGTAAATAGTAAACATATTTGTGATATAAGCCTAATCTAATTACTGTTGTTTATTTTTTGAAGCACAGTATTTCTATGTGTTTTATGGTTTGATTGAATGCACTGTGGAAATGTGATTTGTATTAAATACATTCTTTCTGTTTATTTTAAGTTTTCACGGTGCTACTAAATAAAGGAAATTGCACCTGTCAAGGGCTGCAACAGTGAAAACTCATCGCTAGTCATCCACCACGCCAGCGTCTTCATCAGCCAGCGGACACGATCATCTGATGTCCACGCCTGCGTACGGATGCCACAGCTGCAGTGAGAGATCTAACTCATAAAACTAATCACATAGGCTACATGGTATTAAAGGTGATGTGGTAAAATTAACCTGAAACTACCTACTCAGTGTGGCAATACGTAGTTCATTGTCCTGGTAACTGTCAGGTGTGCTGCAGTTCCACCCAATCACCGTGGGAGACTGCCACATAAAGGCGGGCGTAAAGCACCTGTCAGCCCTTGCTTGCTGGAGGCTGGGTCGCGTCACTCCTGTGCTTCCTCCATTTCCGCGTTCGTGTGGTTACAGGTCCACCTGGGTGTTGCTGCTGGCTGCGCGCTGTGTGCCGCTCTGTGTGCGCCGCTCTGTGTGCCGCTCACTGTCCGGCGCTGGACGCTCTCGGGGAGCGTGATTCCTCCGTCCCACGCTGTGTTGGCCGGGATCGCCTGATCGGACGACTGACCGTAACGGCGCAGCGCCGACTAATCCGCTCCTAGAACCGCTGCTGCTTTGCTTCCGCTTTGTCTCTTCACTTCTTTGCCTCATTTAAAGAGATCATTTGGACTGATTGCTGTGCCTCATTGGAACGGTGTGTTTGCGGAACTGATCGCCTCGCTTGCGTCGGCATTCGCCGCTCCGCCAGGTTGCTTGGTAACGCTGTCTCCGATTGTTGGCGCAGCCTCATCTTAAACTGTGTGTGTGTGTGTGTACTTGCATGAGAGGACAGTGTGGGAATATACATTTGATTTTGTTCTTTTCTGGTAATTTCTTTAATTTCGTTTGTAACTTGTTTTGCTGTAACCCATAATTACAATTATTCTGTTAGTTTTGGGTTATTATGGGTTGCTTTCCAGTTGCTTTTATATAGAATTTTGTTTATTTGTCATTGGGTTTAATATTATAATTCCTGTACAATTAATTCTTTGATTTCTCTTTTGTTATTAGTTATTGTTTTGTTTCATTATTTGTTATTTCCTAATTGGTTGCTTTCTGGTCGCCCCCATTCAGGTGCTGAGCCTACGGTGGTGGATTGGTGTCCTGGTCACGGTGTCCCCTTTTTGTTGTGTTAGCACTTTGTAGCTTCTTTGTTTTGTTTACTTTTATTTGCTTCACGTGTGGTGTTCCTGGGATCCCCTTTTCTTTTGGATACGGTTTATCGCTGTAGGTCTCAGCACTGATTGGTTCCCCTTATATGTCCCCTTACGTGAGTAATTATTTTATATTATTTTTAAAATAGAAATTTGTGTAAATAAAAGGGTTTTTGTATTATTGAACTGCCGTCTCTGTCTCGTTGCATAACGAACCTCAGTGCCTCCCTTTATTTGGGGTTAGTTCACTTATAAGAAATCCCTGGGTGAAATTCCCAGGGTGGCGTTGTCTGGCAACAATTAAATTTATCAATGCTGCCTTAAAAAGGCATTCCCCCATACCTCGTGTCGCCACATCAGCTAATTCATCATATGACATGTTGGGAAAATAGAGAGTACAATAACTGCCATATGCTGAGTTATTCAAAGGACAATTTTAAATGTGTGATACTGAATTGTGTGAAAGGCTAGAGCCTTACGGTTGAAAGTTGCAACGAGAGTGTTAAGGTAAATGTCATTTCATGAGATCCTAACTCCTGAACCTTTAACAATATTTGAAAAGAAAAATTGTCTGACCACAGAGTATTTAGCCGCATTTGTGTTTTATGACGCTTGCATTGTCACTGTTTGTTAACCTTGCTATAGCCACAAAGTGTAAATGTCTGATGTGAGTGGTATTACACAATTTAAGGATAAGTTAAAGTCACCACTCATCTAAATTTGAGTTCAGGCATAACACACTCTAAAGCTATAATAAATCAAACAGAAGCACAAGATCAACATGATGTTAACACCTGCTGAAGAAACAGACAACCCCCCTGAGACACAGGTCAGGTCCAGCTCTCGTGAGCGAAGTTTATCAGCAAAGGGTCTAGAGTTGCATGAACAGGAAGCAAAGAAAAACGAAAAGGCATTCAATAAAGCCTATGACTCTTGGAAGCAGGCAGCAAAGGAGATCAGACTGAGACCGAAGGATTTCTGCTCAGTTGAGGACCTTGATAAAACCCAAACAGATATTAAGGTTAAACATGTCATAGTACAACAGCACTATGAACCCATTCGACGCAACCATACTTCTACCCCAGATATTGCCAAGAAAATGGATGCATGTGTCACTCTGACAGCTGAGATTTGTGACCTCATCAATAAACAACTTGAGAACATAGATGAGACTTTCAATGACCACCTCGAGAAGGAGAGAGTGAGGATGGTGCTAAATAAAAAGGAGTATGGATCCGTCTTTGGAAACTCAAAAACAGAAACAGTGATCTCTGAGTCCTCACAGAGATCATACGCTTCCTCAAGCGCCACTTCCAGGTCCTCTAGCAAACGTGCAGATGCAGAAGCGGACCTCGCAACCAAACTAGAGCAGACAAAAGCTATGCAAATAATTCATACCCAACAAGCGAGACTCGATGAATTGGAGAGCGAATGGAAATTTAAAGAAACGCAAATGCTAGCAGAATTCAAGCAGAGGGAGGCTGAAATTAAATTAAAGTTAGAAGAGGAAAAAACAAGGTTACAACAGCTACATGCAGACAATGAAGTAAAGGTAGCTGCCGCTCGGGTGAGAGCGTATCACAACTTTAATGGATGTGAAAGTGTTTATGAAGAGCCTGACCATACAATTCAATATGGCTGCCACAATGCTGAATTGAAAACTCCATTAGATCCACATGCCAGGCCATTCCAGCCTTACCATACACTCCCTGAAGCACAAACAGCTCCGGAAGAAGCCAGGTTAGCCCAGGCAATTGCAAGCTCACTTACCTTAAGCCGTCTACCTGTCCCAGAACCGGCGACGTTTACTGGTGACCCTTTAAAATTCATAGACTGGAAGATATCCTTTATGGCTCTCATCGGCCAGAAGCCCCTCCCAGTAAGTGAAAAAATGCTCTATCTAAAGAGTTATCTTGCTGGGGAAGCACGCAAGGCTGTGGAAGGATTCTTCTACCGAAACTCCGAAGATGCATATCAGGGTGCCTGGGCAGTCTTGCAGGATAGGTATGGAAGCCCATTTGTTGTCCAAAGAGCCTTTAGAGACACGCTCATAAAGTGGCCCAGGTTAGCCGCAAATGACCCTATTGCAGATTTCCTTCAAGGTTGTGTTGAGGCCATTCCTCATGTTAAGGGCTTAGCCATCTTAAATGATTGTGAGGAAAATCACAAGCTTCTCAAAAAACTACCTGAGTGGATGATGCGTAGATGGGGTCGTATTGTTGTGGAAGAATTAGACAAGTCTGGAGACTATCCAAGTTTCACACAGTTCACAGAGTTTATGCAAAAGGAAGCCTGCATAGCTTGTAACCCTATTGCTTCCCCTCTTCTGATGAACATCAAACCCACAGAAGAGAGGTTTCCTAAGAGAGCCAAAGCACTCAGTACAAGTGCTCAAATGAAAACCTTCCCTTCAGGAGAACTGAAAACCTCATACTCCAAGCCAAGGCCACCTTGCTTAGTCTGTAAGGACGAAACACATGGTGTCGCTAAGTGCCCTATGTTTGCAGCCAAGTCTGCGGACGAGAGAAAAAATTTCAGTCATGAAAATCACCTTTGCTTCGGGTGCTTAAGGAAGGGGCACATTACTAAGGACTGTAAGGGGCGACACACCTGCAGCACATGTGGTCGACGTCATCCAACATGCTTGCATATAGAGAGAGAAAAGGCACCTGCGGAAATGTCAGGTGGAGATCCTGTAGTCAGAAGGGACCATGCAAGCAAAGAAACCCACAAGGTTATGGCCCATGCTTTAACACGGCATGCTTCTGCCACCTCCAGCATCGTTCCAGTTCTTGTGTCATCAGCTACGGTGCCTCAGAAAGAAATTCTAACTTATGCCCTACTTGACACGCAAAGTGACTCAACTTTCATCTTGGAGGATCTAGTGTCTGAACTAAACGTGGACACTCAATCAGTACAACTCAGTAAGACTGCCTTTGGTCTACAAGTTAGAGGACTCAACTCTGACACCTATGTCCAAATAAACTGGCATACACACGAGACTTCATCCCAGTCGATAAGTCCCACATCCCTACCAAGAGTACAGCACTCCAGTGGTCTCATCTCAAACACCTGTCTAACAAGCTACCACCACTGCAAGACTGTGAGGTGGGACTGTTAATTGGTTATGATTATCCATCAGCTCTAGCTCCCTTGGATGTCATCACAGGTAGTGTAAATGAACCGTTCGCACAGAGAACTATGCTCGGCTGGAGTATTATAGGGTCTTCCAGCCCCCATTTAGATAGACAGGGAAGTCAGAGTTTCGTGCACCGAGTTGCAGTAAAGGAAATGCCACAAACCACTGATGTGCTGAAAGTTCTAGAATCAGACTTTAACGAAAGGAGTTATGAGGACAAGTACGTCTCTCAAGATGATGTTCGCTTCATACAACTACTTAGTGACAATATCAGGCAGAAGGAGGATGGACACTATGAGATGCCCCTCCCTTTCAAGGGCAGCAGTCCACCGACACTACCAAACAATAAAAAGCTGGCTGCTATTCGGTTGCAACACCTGAAAAGGAAATTAAAGGCCAACAAAGAATATTATGACCACTACACCGCCTTCATGAAAGAAACAATCGACAAGGGTGATGCAGAGCCAGCCCCCTCTGTTTCTGAGAGAGAGACCTTGTGGTATATCCCTCATCATGGGGTTTACCACCCCAAGAAAGCAAGCAAACTAAGAGTCGTTTTTGATTGCTCAGCAAAGTTTCGTGGCATCTCTCTAAACGACACTCTACTGACAGGTCCTGACCTAATCAACTCTCTGGAGGGAGTTCTGTGTCGCTTTAGAAAGGAAGCAGTGGCTGTAATCTGTGACATCGAAAAGATGTTCCATCAGTTCTGTGTCTCACCTGAAGTTCGCGACTACCTGAGGTTCCTATGGTGGGAGGATGGACAGTTGGAAACAGAACCACAAGAATATAGAATGACAGTCCATCTTTTCGGTGCTGCCTCCTCCCCAGGATGTGCCAACTTCGGTCTTAAGTACTTGGCACAGCAACACAAGTCTGACTACTCTTCAGCGCCAGCCTTCATTGAGAAGAACTTTTATGTGGATGACGGGTTAATCAGTGTTCCATCAGTCAAAGAGGCTAAAGAATTGATTGTTGAAGCACAGGAGCTGTGTAAAGGTGCAGGCCTACGCCTACACAAATTCAACTCTAATCAAAGGGAGGTCCTTTCATGTGTAGCCCCCTCAGAAAGAGCGGAAACAACTGAACAGCTCAACCTTTGTCCAGACGTATCACCAGAAGGACACAAACTTGGTATTCAGTGGTCGCTAGGAAATGAGACCTTCAGTTTCAGCGTCGATGCAAAGGATCACCCCCCAACTCGTCGTAGTCTCTTGTCTGTTGTTGCCTCTCTGTATGACCCACTTGGATTTGTTGCTCCCTTCACCCTGAGTGGAAAGTGCATCCTGCAGGAACTCTGTCGCAGAGGCAATGGATGGGACGATCCACTTCCTGAAAGTCTGCGTCCACGGTGGGAGGAGTGGAAGAACGGTCTGCAAAAGCTAAAGGATGTCACCATACCCAGATGCTACCACCCTCAAGACTTCGGTAACATTGTCAGAGTGGAACTGCACCATTTCTCAGATGCTAGTTATATAGGATATGGTGCATGTTCCTACTTAAGGTACAAAAACGACAAAGACGAAGTCCATTGTAGTCTTGTGATGGCCAAAGCTAGGGTTGCACCCACTAAAGTCGTAAGTATCCCAAGACTGGAACTCTCCGCAGCAGTCATTTCAGCCAGGATGATTGTAATGCTGAAAACTGAACTTGAGATGAAAATTGACGAGGAGTTCTTTTGGACTGACTCTCAGGTAGTGCTTGCATACATCAACAATGAAGCACGAAGGTTCCATGTGTTTGTTGCAAACCGTGTTCAAATGATAAGAGAGAATACTAAACCAAGTCAGTGGCACTATGTTGACACGGCACAAAACCCAGCCGACCATGCCTCCCGAGGTCTTCATGCAGCAGACATCTCCTCAGCTGGTTGGTTATCAGGGCCCAAGTTTTTATGGGAACAAGAGGTGTTTCGAACACCTAGCCCTCCAACAGAGCTACTTGTTGGGGATCCAGAAGTTAAGGTACTTCAAGTATTCTCAACTCAAGTCAGTGATCAGAGAAATATTCTAAGCCGTCTGAGCCGGTTTTCCACTTGGACCATGCTGGTTAAAGTGGTTGCAAGAATCAAGAGACTAGGGTCAAAGCTAGAAAATCACAGCGACCTTGGGACTGTCGTAGAACGTAGGGAAGCTGCTGAGGTGGTAATCAAGCTTGCCCAGCAGCAGGCCTTTCCTCAAGAGCTAAAGGTACTGCAAAGAGGTTCACAAAGGGACAGTCTTCCAAGCTCGAGTTCTCTTTCTCGTCTTGACCCCATTCTTGAAGGGGGACTTCTTCGTGTAGGTGGAAGACTGAAAAGGTCAGCCCTCAGTCAAGAACTAAAGCACCCTATCATTCTCCCAAAGGACAGCCACATTACCAAGCTTATTCTGTCTCACTACCATGTCCAGATCTGTCATCAGGGCCGAAGTCAAACCTTAATAGAGCTCAGAGCAAATGGATTTTGGGCTATTGGTGGGAGTAAATCTGTTGCCGCGCTGATACATAGATGTGTGCGATGCCGTAAACTCAGACGACCAGCTGAGGAGCAACAAATGTCTGAACTCCCAAAAAAACGCATTGAAGTCTCAGCACCCTTTACATTCTGTGGAATGGACTGCTTTGGCCCATTTGTCATCAAGCGGGGCCGTAAAGAGTGCAAGAGATATGGCCTCATCTTCACGTGCCTGTCTTCTCGAGCGGTCCATATGGAAATGCTTGAAGATATGTCTACAGACGCCTTTGTCAACGCTTTGAGATGCTTCATCAGTCTTAGGGGAGTCGTTTGTCAAATCCACTGTGATCAGGGCACAAACCTTGTGGGAGCCAAAAATTAACTCCGGGAAGCTCTCAAGCAATGTGATATCAAAGTACTGGAAGCCTTCCTGGCAGATAAACAGTGTGAGTTCATCTTCAATGCCCCCTCAGCAAGTCATGCAGGTGGTGTATGGGAGCGTCAAATTCGGTCCATTCGCAATGTGTTGAACATCACCATCTCTCAGTGTCCAGGCAGACTGGATGATGCCTCGCTTAGAACGTTATTTTATGAGGCAATGGCCATTGTCAACAGCCGCCCATTGAACGTTGATCGAATCAATAATCCCATGTCACCTGAACCCTTGACTCCAAACCATCTCATCATAATGAAATCAAGGTGTGCTTTACCACCTCCTGGAAAGTTTGTGAAAGAAGACATGTAAGCTGCAAAAAGGTGGCGCAGAGTACAGTATCTGAGTGAGCAGTTCTGGAGTCGATGGAAAAGGGAATACCTCCTGAATGTGGCTACAAGGCAAAAGTGGCATGTACCCCGGCGCAACCTGAAAGTGGATGACATAGTCATTATCAAAGAAGACACACTTCCAAGGAACCAGTGGCAACTAGGCCGAGTAGTTGATGTTACAAAAGGGATGGACGGTCTAGTTCGCAGAGTCAGAGTACAAGTTGGGGAGCCCGCTAGTCTGCAGCTGTTCTTTCTCCCGGCTTTCCACATCACCCGTACCTCTGTTCTGGAGTAAGTTAGCACATTATCTTGGTTTGATTATCACATTTATTACTTGCTTGTACTTTATGTTCTGTACATTATTAGACTTACCTGCGCTGTATTTGTGTGTCGTTTGTTAAGAGCCCATCAAGCCAACAGCAAGTTTTGAAGCAGTCATGTGTGAGTTTTGCACCCTTGGTGAGCGGAGTGAGGTGTGTATCTGGTATAGTATGTGTGTGTGTAAATAGTAAACATATTTGTGATATTATAGCAGCTCAGCCTCAAACTTCCGCTACTGAGGTTTCTGACTCCGGATGACCTGGTTGACGCGCTTTGCCTTGGCGATCGCTCTTTTGTACTCTGATTGAATGTCCACGCTGTTCGTTTCGTTGCAATATATTGGTTTATTGCTGTGCGTTTTCTTTGCATAATGAAATTCCATCAAACAATCCAAAACCATTCACGAGTAGCGCCTCCGCGGTACAGCGTGGACATTCAATCAGAGTACAAAAGAGCGATCGCCAAGGCAAAGCGCGTCAACCAGGTCATCCGGAGTCAGAAACCTCAGTAGCGGAAGTTTGAGGCTGAGCTGCTATAATATTAGTCGAAAACCGTTTGCCCTTCCGGTTCACAAACCTAACAAGGACAGTGATATTGCCACCTATATACACACCTGAGCTCCCCCTCTGAGAGCACAGCGACCCCACACACACATTGAGTGAATTACACCAAACCCTCATACCACAATCAAACACATTCGGCTTCTATATGTGATATAAGCCTAATCTAATTACTGTTGTTTACTTTTTGAAGCACAGTATTTCTATGTGTTTTATGGTTTGATTGAATGCACTGTGGAAATGTGATTTGTATTAAATAAATTATTTCTGTTTATTTTTCGTTTTCTACTTTAGTTTTACTAAATAAAGGAAATTGCACCTGTCGAGACTCTCTGCCATTATTATGTACGTCAAGGGCTGCAACAATGTATCTGCAAGATCCAGCTGTTGCAGCAATGTTGGCAGTGAGGGAGAGATGGTCATCAAGTGTCACACCCAGGTTCCTTGCGGTATGAGAAGGAGCTACCACAGAGTTGTCGAGGGTGATGGTCAGATCTGTGGTGGGAGAGCCCTTTCCTGGGAGACAAAAGAAACTCAGTCTTGTCGAGATTGAGTTTCAGGTGATGGTCAGACATCCACTGAGAGATGTCGGTCAGACAAGCGGAGATCCGTTCTGCTACATGTGTGTCTGAGCTGGGAAAAGAGAGAATGAGTTGGGTGTCATCGGTGTAGCTGTGATAGGAAAAACCATGAGAGAGAATAACAGACCCAAGAGAGTTGGTGTATAGAGAGGAAGAGGAGAGGGCCCAAGACAGAACCCTGAGTGACCCCAGTAGCTAGAGGACAGGGTTCCGACACAGATCCTCTCCAGGTTACTCTGTATGTTCGGTTTTGAAGATAGGATGAGAGTAGGGTAAGTGCAGAGCCTGAGACACCAAGTTCTTGAAGGGAGGAAGTAAGGATCTGGTGGTTAACTGTGTCAAACGCTGCAGAAAGGTCCAAAAGGATGAGAAAGAGGTAGCCCTGGCAGTGTGGAGTTGCTCAGTGACAGCAAGAAGTGCATTTTCGGTCGAGTGACCTGCTTTATAACCAGACCGAAGAGGATCGAGAAGGTTGTTCTGGTGAAGGTAGGAGGAGAGTTGATTAAAGATAGCACGCTCCAGAGTTTTGGAGAGAAAAGGGAAGAAGAGAGACAGGTCTGCAGTTATTTACTTCAGACGGGTCAAGGGTGGGTTTTTTAAGGAGGGGGGGGGGTCGCTCTGGCCTCTTTAAGAGAGTTCGGAAAGCAACCAGATGATAGAGATGTGTTAATGAGGTGGAAGGGATAGGGTCAAGGGGGCAGGAGGTGGGGCGGGCAGAGGTTATTAGGAAAAGAACTTGATCATGAGATAGAGGGGTGAAAGAGGATAGAGAAGGAGCTGGATTTGTGGCTGGTAGAGTGGTGAGATCAGGAGGTGGGGTTGAGAAAGAAGAGCGAATGTCATCTACTTTTTTTGTGAAGTAGTTGACAAAGTGAATTGGTAGAAGGGAGGAGGGAGAGTGGAGAAGAATTGAGAAAATGTTTTTGGGGTTAGAGAAAGAGGATTGAATTTTAGTCTGATAGAAAGATTGTTTGGCTGCAGAGATAGTGAAGGTGGAGAGAAGAGAATGATAGTAAAGCAGGTCGTCCTCCATTTCCTTTCTGCTGCCCGTATCGTGGCTCTCTCAGCACGCACTGAGTCAGACAATCACGGGGCGGGGGAGGACTTACGAACCCGCCGTGAAGTAAGAGGACAGAGAGAGTCAAGAGAGGAGGACAGAGTAGAGAGGAAGGTGTCTGTGGCAGAGTTGGGATGCATGAGGGAGAAGGAGTCAGCTGAAGGAAGTGCGGATAGAACAGTTGAGGACAGAGAGGGAGAGAGAGAGCGAATGTTACAACGGACAAGTGCAATATCTGATGAGATGAGATCATCAGATTGGGAGAGTGGGAGAGAGTAGGAAATGAATGAATGATCAGAGACATGAAGTGGAGTTACCTTGAGGTCGGAGGTGGAGCAGTTTCTGGTGAAGATGAGGTCATGGTGTTTGACAGCTTTGTGAGTTGGTGGAGAAGGAGCAAGTGAGAGAGAAAGAGAGGAAAGTAGAAGTCGATCGGATGACTTCTCTGACTGGAAGTCACCAAGAAGAACAAGTGGAGGTCCATTTTCTGGGATGTTTGAAAGGAGGACATCTAGTTCCTCCAAGAAGTGTCCCAATGGGCCTGGTGGACGGTAGATGACAACAATGATTAGTTTTACTGGGTGAGTTACAGTTATAGCATGAAATTCAAACGACTGTGAAGAGAAGTGTGGCAGTGGGTAAAGAGAGAAAGTCTAGTTAGGGTTGATGAGCAGACCTGTCCCGCCACCTCTGCCAGTGGATCTGGGTGTGTGGGAGAAGGAGTGGGCGGAGGAGAGAGCCGCAGGGGTGGATGTGTTGGAGGGTGTTATCCAAGTCTCAGTGAGAGAAAGGAAGTCCAGGCATTGCTCTGTAGCAAAGCCAGAGATGAACTCAGTCTTGCGGGTAGCTGACTGGCAGTTCCACAGACCCCATGCAACAAGGTGTTGGATGTGTGTGGAGTGGGTGGGATAGATAAGTGAGGACAGATTACGGTGATGCTGTGAGTGAGTGTGAGGTTTGTAATATCTATGAGAAGAAACATGAACAGGAATGGAACAAGTGCACATATGTGAAAGGTAGAAAGTGATACTTAGCTTAATTCCAGTAGTCCTATGAGATACCCAGAAAGTGCAAATGCACACTGAAGTCATGTGACTCAGTTTGTTTATGCCGCCATGTTGGCAGGAAAAGCTTCTGCACAAACAAACAGGGTGTCCGTGCTGGTTTGCGTAGCCCCCGGAGTTCACGTTTAATCCACAGAGATCGAGTGGCGTGTCGCAGAACTTCACAGACTGAATATATCGCCCCCTGCTGCTGTTTAATGCACGGTTCCAAGTCAAGTCAAACTTAAAAAAGAAGAAAACACACACACCCTCAGAATGGAAACGTCTTCCATTCGTCTTCACACGACAGAAAACAACACAGAATGTCTCGACTGGAGATAATCTTTATGTTTGTGCTTCAGTTTCAAGGTAAAGCTCTGTTTTTTCTTCAAATATTTCACCCACTTTGTTATTTCTAGGTTTAGTTTGTTAACAGATCACTGTGACGATCTTTTTTTTGGCCACCTTGGCCTGTAAAATATGAACCAGCCACCTTGACAGGTAGACTCTGTATGTATAGATTTGGATAGATGATGTATATGTAGATAAGAACACAGTTGTCACATACAGATAATCCTGTCATGTTAGATTTAACAGTTTCGTGGGGCATTATATCACTATAATCCCAGACGAGCTTTGAGTTCTCATGCCCGCTTCAGTCACATGATACTGTAAAAAGAAGATTAGCACACATTAGCATATTATCGTTCATGGCTTTTTCAGAATATGATTCTTGTCCTTAAAACAGGCATCACAGGAGAATCCGTCAGTCTCTTTCACAGACCTGGACATGAAGCCCTTCTTCCGTGTGACACCTGGTCAGTGTATGGTCCGTCGTGCTACAGAATACACTGGTTACACGCAGATCGACAGCTGCAGACAGCGACTTTGGTCGAGAAAGGAAATGTAGTGAAGAGAAGAGTTCAAGCTGCGAGGCTGCACCTGAAACCCAACTGCTCTCTGCTCATCAGCAACGTCATGGCCGAGGACGCCGGTCAATATGGTTGTCGACTGAATGGAGACCCTAAATCAGACCAAAGTGTGTTTCTGAACATTTTGACAAGTGAGTATCATTTCTCAGGTGTAACCAACAGATGTAGATATAAATACCTCTGTACACCTCTGCCGACCTGTGCTGTGTAACCGCTACAGATGGTCCAGAACGCTTCAGTCAGCCTAAAAGGGCACATGTTACCGCTCTGTTCATTGAGCTCCACTGAGTACCTTTAGCTGCTCGCATCAAATCCAAATCACTGATACTAGCCTCTACAAAGTGCTTCATGGGTCTGCTCCCAGCGACTTAAATGCTCTCCTAAAGGCTTAAGTTACCCCTCGACTACTGCGTTTGTCAAAGGATCGACGTCTGGCGGTGCCAACACCCCGCACAAGACAATCCAGACTCTTTGAATTACCTACAGAGCGCTCGCAGAACAGGGGACGTCCCTGTCTGTCTTCAAGACGCTCTTGAAGACCCAGCTCTTCCAAAAGCATCTTCTGTCCTAGCACTGACCTTTACCCCCCTCCCCTGTACGATCCCCTTCTGCACTTGGATCCACTTCAGCACTCTCACCTTCTGTCAGTCCACTGGTCCTATCTAGTGGAGTTCTTTCCAAGACTTCTTCTATGTCGCTTATTCCTCTTTTGCAAGACCCTTTCTATAAAATCATCTGCTAAATGCTTCAGTGTAAATGTACAAAACTGGATAGATTGGATAATAAAACATGTTGTTTTCTCTCAGTCTCTCCGTTAGAACCGGATCCTGAACTAAAGAGCAGTGGTAATGTGACGCTCCAGTGTTCTCTGTTATCACACGTCGGTTTCTCCTGTGGGGAGAAGAACCTCCGCTGGTTGGACGAGGCAGGGAACGCACTGTTTGGTGAAAGTGTGGATCACAGGGACGAGTGTGTCTCTTATCTGACTGTGAGCCGTCATCAGAACACGAGGTACACCTGCCAGTTTGTTGACAAGAACAACGAGCTGAAGATAGAGAGCGACTACATGCTGGTTTCCAAGGGTAACAAACGATTTCAAGGTAAATATCTTTTTTTTTCTTCACATACATGAATGAGTGTTTGAGAGGATGGGGGATGGGTGTCTGTTCTGACCACAGATAACCTGCACGCCATTGTCGGCGTCGCGGTCGCGTTGGTGCTGGTGCTGCTGCTGGTCGTCAGTGTGGTTGTTCTCATCAAGTGCAGGGAAAGAAGCAAACGTAAAGACGGTCAGTGAAACAGTGAATTCTCTTTATATAATATGTAATATGAGGCGTGATAATATATCAGTCAGTCATCATCATCTACCACTTTATCCTCCGCCAGAGGGTCGCGGGGGGTGCTGTGCCAATCTCAGCTACATCAGCGATAGGCAGGGTACACCCTGGACAGTTCACCAGTCCATCGCAGGGCCACACACGGATAGAGACAAACAACCTTAAATCTTCTTTGGTGCCTCTTCAATCAATCCTTGTTCCGCTCTCCGTCCTCCATTCTTCAGAGTCACAGTTGAAGTGCCGTACATCGGAGGCTATCCATCTCGTGCCGTCCTTCTGATCTTCTAACTGTCCCTGATTTCCTGGGAGAATGCCGTGTTTATGGAAAGTGTTGTAATTATTATCGACAAAGAGGAAGATTGTTTAAGGAAGGTCCTGTTTCCATGTGGTTAAGGCCTTGTGGGGTCAGATTTTGTAGTATTTAGATGTCAGAGACATTTTTTTTTTCATGTCATTTAGCAGACGCTTTTATCCAAAGCGACTTACAATGGAATTGAGTACAATCAGCCAGGGCTGGAGTCGAACTTGCAACCATTGCCCCCATGATGTCTTTCGCACACAGGCTACCGGTCTTTACCACTGAGCCACTCCACCCAGAACAGATTGTTTTCCCTCACCGTATCAACGTTGACTTCTCTGTTTTGTTCTCCCAGGTTCCTAATGAGTGTCCCTAGGACAGCCCCGTAGACAAGAAACCCAACGCAGTCGAGCTGGAGTCGTCACACAGCTTCTCCTGTGAAACCTCACTGTGAAACCTGAACCCGAAGTCTCTAAATCACAGGACAGAGAGGACAGTCTCCTGTCTCCCTGCTGCCCTGGGAAACATGTTGGCACCACAGTCTATGTGATGCACCGAAAGGTGAACTTGATTTTTATTGCCAAGCATAATTTCTTGGATGTCTTGGAAATGTTTAAAGCTCTGGATGTGAGCCAATCAAGCATTTCTGCACTCTACACTGGGGGAGGGACTAAGAGGCACCAGGTTGGTTAAAGCTTCTATCCAACACTGTTTTGAAAGGAGACCCAGGTCCTTCAAATCCCCAAACTCCTGGACAGATGAAGTTTTCTGTTTTTTTTTCTCTTGATGGAGTCATTTTAGATGAAAGTAAACTGAAGAAGAACGGCACGCAGAAGTTCCTCTGCAATTTGGTTGTAATGGAGTTTGCGAAGTGTGGCACCTTCCATGGAAACCGGACTGCTGACTTCAGAGGAATCACAGGTCTACACGACTGGACAATGGAATTTGGTGATAATTGACATCGGTACAGGTCTGATACTTGTTAAAGTCACTGGATCTCTCACTCACTCATTGTCTACCACTCCATCCTCCATCACAATCCCAGCTGACGTAGGGCGGTAGGCGGGGTCACACCCTGTTCATCGCAGGGCCACACACATAGAGACAAACAACTGTTCACTCGCACTCTCACACCTATGGTCAGTTTAGAGTGTCCAGTTGACCTAATCCCCATATTGCATGTTCTTGGACTGTGGGAGGAAGCCGGAGAACCCGGAGCAAACCCACACGCACACAGGGAGAACATGCAAACACATGGAAAGGCCGGCTGTCAGACTTTGGCAAAAGAAAAACACAATATCTGACCACAGGCGTGAGCACAAATGTGTTATTAATAGCTTGTTGGTTGATGTGCTACAAGCGAGAGTAGCGTCGAGTCATTCCTGGTATAGAATTCTTCACAGGTGCAAAAAATGTGTTACTTTCTGTGATGTTCTACCCGACCCGGTCCCATCCACTGGAACCAAACCCAGACAAAATGTAACGTGACCATGTCCTGAGTTCAAAGCACAACCGTAAAAACACTTGCACAGTGCAATGTCCACAAAAAGAAAATGTTACGTGGAGCTGAGAACGTCGCATCTCGTATCGTAGGATTTTGTTACGTTTCCTACAAAATGGACAGCAGATGCACAAATATGTAACACAACAAATAATGGACTTTACATCGCTTTATTTACCAGCTGTTACATGTAAAAAAAAAAAAAGTTTACCTAAACCAGTTATGCATCAAAATGAATGATTGGAAGTAACTTTATACACTTAATTTGTCCTTTAATTAATAATGTGTGCCCTCACTGTCCTTCTTTTCTGCCACTATTCAGATCAACAAATGAGTAAAATGCGTTATTGCAGATTAAGATTAAGATTAAACAGAGACTTCACTACAGCAGTCCCAACTTTGCCTGTTAAAACATTTAAGAATTTAAACCCATGAAAAATTATTTTCACCCTTTTTTTCTTCATAATAAGTACTTATAAAAATTCAGAAAAAAATTCTTATAAGTACTCCTATACATTTGTACTTTAATGCTAATACTTTTGCGTATGTAGGAATTTTACTTTTTAATTATTTATTTAAGTTTGTTTTTTTTCTTCATTATTTTAATGTGGAGACAAAATAACTGAAGCCCCAAGTCAGCCCTTACAAGAAAAAGCTGTTATTTAACTGCGCGCTCGTGTCTTTCTAAAAGTGAATGTCAAATATTTTTGGTAGAAAAGCAGATTGTCCTCAGTGACACAGAGGAGACGAGACACTCCGTAAAATGACACTGCCGCCATCTGCTGGACCGATTATGAAACTTTTTTGTACAGTAAGCACTCTTCACTTACACACGCACATTTACACACATGTGGTCCAGGTGGGAAGACGCTGCCGGAATCCCCTTTAAAATCTGACACTTTGGCGTCATTGTGACACTGTATGCAGATGATGTGACGTTCTATCTGTGAAACACTGGAGAATTCTGATAATAAAAGTGTTTTACTGCAACGTCTTTGTCTGTGTCTTCCTGTTGTTTCACGCCACACACACACACACACACACACACACACACAGAGACCGGTTTCCATGACTTCAGAGGACATTGCATTGACTTACAGTCACTTCCTGGAGACTTAACCTAACCTTGACCTTGAGCTTAACTTTAAAACATGTCTTCATGTAACTCTTTATTACTTTGATGTGTTTAAATAAAAGTCTTTATTAAAGTGTGTTTGTTCAAAGGTCAAATATGAACTCTTTATTACTTTGATGTGTTTAAATAAAAGTCATCAATGCCTTAGATTCCTTTCATCATGGCTGCAGCACTTTGCCTTATATAGAGACCTGGAACCCGAACGATTGTGTTATTTAGCAAGTGCGTTGAGCAGTGTTGTTTTTTGATGCTGTGGAGTGTGAGCTGGTTTTGAGGTGGACCCACAGTGATTATCACACAGGTTTGTGACCACAACGAGGACTCACTCAGATAGTTGAGTGATTGTCACAAGATGGCTCCGCTGCTGTTCATCCTCTTTCTCGTGTCTCATCTTGAAGGTAATTTGACCTTGTTTTTTTTTTTTAATGAAAGTTTAAATTATTGTAGTTTAACTGTATCCTGGAGTTTGTTAATCTGCTGCTTCCTCTGTAACGTAACACTGTAACAAACTGTAGATTAACGGGGTGGATTTTTGTTGACTGTACGATGGAGGCGAGGTTAATTTGAACCTCTTATCTCAGTTGACATTGACCTGTGTCCTTGTCCATGTTGAGGTTTTTCCAAAAACTGACCTTTATGACAAAGATGTGTAAATAAAGAGGAATAATTGTTGTTTCACCATGTCATAAATAACCATATAAGACCTGGTATTTATGTAGTGTCTATAAAATATAAGGAAACTTCCTTCAACTTCTGTCAAAGCTCAAAGATGTCAAACTGTGTTTAAATGGATTTTTCTGGACATTGTGTCTGTTGCTGTTTTTCGCAGCAGGAGCGGCACGACTCAGAACCACCAGCTGTCTCTACCGCAGACCTGGAGATGACGTCGTTCTGTCGCTGCGTGGTTTTGAAACGTGCGAAGCGTCAGCTTGGACCCGTGATGGATCGGTGCCTCGCGGGAGGCCGCTGCGCCAGGGCGCCAACTGCTTTCTGCACATCGACAACGTCACGGCCGAGGACGCCGGCTGCTACAGCTCACTGGAGGACACACTGTGTCTGTACATCGTGAGCGGTGAGTTTCATTTAGGCAGAAATGTTGTTTGTTTTTACCGCCTGTGCAGTAGGGTCCAGAATGTGGGGAACAACTTCACCGTTGTTTTGTGTTTTACTTGTTGAGCCGTTTTGGACGAGAGCTCAGGGCGGCGCTGTAGGCGTCTGATAGAGTAGTTGGCGTCTTAGTCCGCCTCCGCTGTGGAGGGACGGTTTCCTTCACTCCTCTTTCAAAGCCGTCCGTCTTCCCCGGCCAGAATATGATCATTCTCGTCCTCAGAAGAGTGTCCTTGTCCTTCAGTTTTCAAGCATGTTTAGAAAGTGTTCCTAGCATCTGAAACGTCATCACCTCTCCTCTCTCAGTTTCAGACGCTGGACCACAGCGAGGCAGTCATGTGACGCTGCAGTGCTCTCTGTTCAGAACCGTGTATGACAGACCCTGTGGACAGAGTAACATCCTCTGGTTGGACGAGGCGGGGTACGAGCTGCTCCACGACGACGACGTGTGCGAGGTCGCAGAGGGCACGTGTGTCTCCAACCTGACTGTGGACGCCGACCCCGGCAGGACGTACACCTGCCAGGTGATGGATGACACGTATGACGTCATGATCGAGGCCAACCACACGCTGGTCTTCAGAGGTGAGGCGAGAAACCAGCGGCTGCTAACTCTGCTTTTCACTGGGAGACATCGTCTGTCTTGTGGACGACCGGGAACAAAGTGGAGATACATATCCACCAAACGCACAAACCTGATGGCGGTGGCGAGTGGTCCACGCTCTTCACAGGACGACAATGATTCTGCTGCTTTTTGGTCTTTATTCTACTATTTGAGATGAAATATAGAATTTTAATTTAAAAGGGTATTATATACCCTTATTATATATTATATACAGACTCCACATATTTCACTGTGATTCCACTGATTCCAATGTGATTCCCCTGATTCCACTGTGATCTCACTGTGATTCCACTGATTCCACTGTTATTCCACAGATGCTGCCACAGATGCTGCCACAGATGCTGCCACAGATGCTGCCACAGATGCTGCCACAGATGCTGCCACAGATGCTGCCACAGATGCTGCTGAGTGGTCTCCTCTGAGCTTTGTCATGTTGACTCTGTGTGTGTCAGTCCTGATCCTGATGATTGTGATCACGGTTCTCATCGTCATCAAAACACGAAAAGAAAAACAGGTGAGTGAACTGAGGTCGGGACAGAATCACTGAACACGTCGTCTTCATGTGTGTTTGTTTGTTTTTCTTTGTCCAGGATCCAAAAAGCCAAAGAGTGATGGAAGTGAGCGTGTGAGTGAAACCACAAGTGAAAGCCTCCTCGTTGTTGAACCATCTTTGAATCTTTTTTTTTTTCTCTAAACCAAGAAAATAAAATGTGTCTTAAATGGTAAAGTGCTGTCCGTCACTGTTAAATGTAAAAAAAAAAGTTTACCTAAACCAGTTATGCATCAAAATGAATGATTGGAAGTAACTTTATACACTTAATTTGTCCTATAATGTGTAATAATAATAATAATAATAATAATAATAATAATAATGTGTCCCCTCACTGTCCTTCTTTTCTGCCACTATTCAGATCAACAAATGAGTAAAATGCGTTATTGCAGATTAAGATTAAGATTAAACAGAGACTTATTCTTATAAGTACTCCTATACATTTGTACTTTAATTCTAATACTTTTGCGTATGTAGGAATTTATTTTATAAAATATATAAATATATATTTATTTATTTAAGTTTGTTTTTTTTTCTTCATTATTTTAATGTGGAGACAAAATAAGTGAAGCCCCAAGTCAGTCCTTACAAGAAAAAGCTGTTATTTAACTGCGCGCTCATGTCTTTCTAAAAGCGACTGTCAAATATTTTTGGTAGAAAAGCAGATTGTCCTCAGTGACACAGAGGAGACGAGACACTCCGTAAAATGACACTGCCGCCATCTGCTGGACCGATTATGAAACTTTTTTGTACAGTAAGCACTCTTCACTTACACATGCACATTTACACACATGTGGTCCAGGTGGGAAGACGCTGCCGGAATCCCCTTTAAAATCTGACACTGGCGTCATTGTGACACTGTATGCAGATGATGTGACGTTCTATCTGTGAAACACTGGAGAATTCTGACAATAAAAGTGTTTTACTGCAAAGTCTTTGTCTGTGTCTTCCTGACATTTCATTGACTTACAGTCACTTCCTGGAGACTTAACCTAACCTTAACCTTGACCTTGAGCTTAACTTTAAAACATGTCTTCACCTTAAAATGTGCTCATGTACGTTATGGAGACTTGATTTTTGTCCCCCATCAGGAAGACATGTCCTCATAATGTGACCGTGTAACCAGAATAAGGTCCCCGCAACACGAGGAATACCAGGCACACACAGTTTGACAAGACGGAACAGCGAGGACTCAGACGCAGAGGTCTTTTAATAGTCTTTATTGACACTCTTAACAATTCTCAAGGCAGGTCCTCTTTGCTGAGGAAAAACAACAGCGTGGCTATGAAAACCTAAAGCAATTTGCGAGCGCAACGCTCTACAAGAGAGACGTTGCGGAACTATAAACGTGGAACCAAAAATCACTCCGACGAGGAAGCAAACTTAAACTATGGTTATCCTAAAAAACTTAAACAGAAAACTCTCCAAACGGAGGAAAAACAAGGCTCTAAGCACTTCAAAAAGAAAACAATCTCTAAGCACAATCCTAATGATTGGCGATCCTTAACTAACTAAGAATTAAATCAAAACGCAATCTAAATGATTGGATCTAAATAGTTAAAGGTAAGTCACAATCCTAATGATTGGAATTCCTAAAGAGGCTGTGAAAATTAACCAACAAAAAATGTCTCCCAAGGAGGAAAAATAAAAGGGCTATAAATCTGAACTAAGGAGTCAGCTATCAGGCTGTGATAAGAAAAACTTACAAATAAAACGTCGTTCACAAAGAGGATCAGAAACTTGAGAATGCTGTGGCTGTGACGAGGAGCTCGGGTAATCAGGCATTGGCGATGACACACTGGCACTGAAACAAAGAAGCAGAGAGTTTTTAAGGTGCACATGGCTTGATTGTCTGCAGGTGTGTGCAATCAGGCCGGCAGGCCGGCAGAGGAGGGGGCGGGGCAAGCTGCCGGAGTGACACAGTTGAATATAACTAAAAACTAATTTAAGTGTGTTTGTTTAAAGGTCAAATATGTAACTCTTTATTACTTTGATGTGTTTAAATAAAAGTGTCATTTACTGAGTTAACGTCATCATTGCCTTAGATTCCTTTCATCACGGCTGATGCGTGCACTTTGCCTTATATAGAGACCTGGAACCCGAACGATTGTGCAATGATTGTCTTATCTTTACATTTTGTGCTATACACACACACGTACAAATAAGTTATTTAGCAAAGAGTGTTGAGCAGTGTTTTTTTTTGATGCTGTGGAGTGTGAGCTCGCTTTGAGGTGGACCCTTGGTGATGTCCTCATCACACAGGTTTGTGACCACAACGAGGAAGTTCAAAACTCAGATGAGTTGAGTGATTGTGACAGTCACAAGATGGTTGCGCTGCTGTTCATCCTCCTTCTCGTGTCTCATCTTGAAGGTAATTTGACCTTGTTTTTTTTTTAATGAAAGTTTAAATTATTGTAGTTTAACTGTATCCTGGAGTTTGTTAATCTGCTGCTTCCTCAGTAACGTAACACTGTAACAAACTGTAGATTAACGGGGTGGATTTTTGTTGACTGTATGATGAAGCGAGGTACATTTTTTAATTCAATTCAATTCAATTTTATTTGTATAGTGCCAAATCATAACATACATTATCTCAAGGCACTGTACATAGACAACATCAAAGAGAGCAGAGAAACACAAACGTTCACACAATGAGCAAACACTAGGCATCAGTGGAGAGAAAAAACTCCCTCTTAACAGGACGAAATCTCTGACAGAACCAGGCTCAGAGATGTGCGATCATCTGCCTCGACCGGTTGGGGTGATAGGAAAAATGGGGGACAGAAAGGGGGGAGAGAAAGGACAAGAGGGAGATGAGGTAAAGACAGAAGAGAGAGAGAGATCAGGAGCAGATACACAACAACTGTATCAGGTTACAAGTTTATATAGTTAATGATATCGACTTTTAATTATAGCACAATAATAATGGTGATGACGTAGCCTCGAAAACTGGATCTGGATCCTGCAACCTGCATGATGAGAATACAGAGAGAGAGAGAGAGGGAAGGAAGTAAGAGACACAAACTAGTGAGAGAAAGAGACAAGGTTAATGACATATAAAAAGTCATATTCATACCCTGAGTGTGAGAGAGTGAGTGTGAGAGAGTGAATGTGCGTGCACCACAGGAAAATCCCCCAGCAGTCTAGGTCTATAGCAGCCTAACTAAGAGCTGGTCCAGGTTTCCCTGAACCAGCTCTAACTATAAGCTTTATCAAAAAGGAAAGTTTTAAGTCTAACTTTAAATACAGAGAGAGGCTCCGCCTCCCGAACTGTCATTGGAATCTGGTTCCACAGGAGAGGAGGAGCCTGGTAACTGAAGGCTCTGCCTCCCATTCTACTCTTACAGACTCTGGGAACCACAAGTAAACCTGTATTTTGTGACCCAAGTGGTCTGTTAGGGTGATAAGGTAAGACTAGGTCTTTCAGGTATGAAGGGGCCTGACCATTAAGTGCTTTGTACGTGAGGTGGAGGATTTTAAATTGAATTCTAAACTGTACGGGGAGCCAGTGTAGAGAAGCTAACACTGGAGTTATATGGTCTCTCTTTCTAGTTCCTGTCAGAACTCGTGCTGCAGCATTTTGAATGAACTGAAGGGTTCTAACAGACTTGTTGGAACATCCTGATAATAAGGAGTGACAGTAATCTAATCTTGATGTAACAAAAGCATGAACTAGTTTTTCAGCATCCTGTAAGGACAGAATGTTTCTAATGTTCATAATGTTCCGCAGGTGGAAGAAGGCTGTTCTGGAAATGAGTTTTATGTGTGAATCAAATGACATTTCCTGGTCAAAAGTAACTCCAAGGTTTCTCACAGTGGAACTGGAAGCCAGGGTGATGTCATCTAAAGTGACAATGTGATCAGAAAGTTTTTCTCTGAGGTGTTTAGGGCCGAGTATAAAAGTTTAAAAGTAGAAAGTTACAGGTTATCCAGCACGTAATGTCTCTGAGACATTCCTGGAGTTGAACAACCTGATTTATATAAGGAAACTTCCTTCAACTTCTGTCAAAGCTCAAAAATGTCAAACTGTGTTTAAATGGATTTTTCTGGACATTGTGTCTGTTGCTGTTTTTAGCAGCAGGAGCGGCACGACTCAGAACCACCAGCTGTCTCTACCACAGACCTGGAGATGACGTTGTTCTGTCGCTGCACGGTTTTGGAACGTGCGATTCGTCAGCTTGGACCCGTGATGGATCGGTGTCTCGCGGGAGGCCGCTGCGCCAGGGCGCCAACTGCTCTCTGCACATCGACAACGTCACGGCCGAGGATGCCGGCTGCTACAGCTCACCGGAGGACACACTGTGTCTGTACGTCGTGAGCGGTGAGTTTCATTTTGGCAGAAATGTTGTTTGTTTTTACCCCCTGTGCAGTAGGGTCCAGAATGTGGGGAATCCATCGTCCAAAGACGTGCAGACTGGGGGATTAGGTTACTATCACCTGCCCTCTTATGTTGGCAGCACTTCCTGAAGCGACAGAGTACATGAGCTTACCTCGCGGCTGGAGTGTCCAATAAACCCGTCGATTGGACAGCCCAGCTGTGGACCTGTCCACGGACGGACTGGTAACCCTCTCTACTCTCTGCCCCGGCACACTCTAATAATAATAATGATCTTCTTCGGCAGTTCACTGTGAGCGACTGGACTTGCTTGAGTTGAGTTTAAGACGTTTCCTCTTCATCAGAAGAAGCTTCTTCAGGTCTGACTCACTCGTGGGACGATCCAGGTGTATGTCACCTCTGAGGCTGATACCGGTCTAGAGAACCCCTCACAGTTTCAGGTTGTTGGTTTCACCTGAGAGACAGAGTCTGCTGTTGTGCGAGTGTTGGACGACACCGTTGTTTTGTGTTTTACTTGTTGAGCCGTTTTGGACGAGAGCTCAGGACGGCGCTGTAGGCGTCTGATAGAGTAGTTGGCGTCTTAGTCCGCCTCCTCTGTGGAGGGACGGTTTCCTTCACTCCTCTTTCAAAGCCGTCCGTCTTCCCCGGCCAGAATATGATCATTCTCGTCCTCAGAAGAGTGTCCTTGTCCTTCAGGTGTCAGCAGAGTCCTGTCCAGATGAGTCCTTGTGCTGGAACATGCACCAATGTAAAGATTTTTATATAACAATTATTATTGAACGCATGAACCATGTACGTGACGGACCTGATGGAAGTTTTTGGGGGTCAGTTTTCAAGCATGTCTAGAAAGTGTTCCTAGCATCTGAAACGTTATCACCTCTCCTCTCTCAGTTTCAGACGCTGGACCACAGCGAGGCAGTCGTGTGACGCTGCAGTGCTCTCTGTTCAGAGCCGCGTATTACAGACCCTGTGGACAGAGTAACATCCTCTGGTTGGACGAGGCGGGGACCGAGCTGCTCCACGACGACGACGCGTGCGAGGTCGCAGAGGGCACGTGTGTCTCCAACCTGACTGTGGACGCCGACCCCGGCAGGACGTACACCTGCCAGGTGATGGACGACACGTATGACGTCATGATCGAGGCCAACCACACGCTGGTCTTCAGAGGTGAGGCGAGAAACCAGCGGCCGCTAACTCTGCTTTTCACTGGGAGACATCGTCTGTCTTGTGGACGACCGGGAACAAAGTGGAGATACATATCCACCAAACGCACAAACGTGATGGCGGTGGCGAGTGGTCCACGCTCTTCACAGGACGACAATGATTCTGCTGCTTTTTGGTCTTTATTCTACTATTTGAGATGAAATATAGAATTTTAATTTAAAAGGGTGAAAAAAAGTTAATGACACCTTGGTAACATGTTATATACAGACTCCACATATTTCACTGTGATTCCACTGATTTCACTGTGATTCCACTGATTTAACTGTGATTCCCCTGATTTCACTGTGATTCCACTGGGATTCCCCTGATTTCACTGTGATTCCACTGTGATTCCACTGATTCCACAGATGCTGCTGAGTGGTCTCCTCTGAGCTTTGTCATGTTGACTCTGCGTGTGTCAGTCCTGATCCTGATGATTGTGATCACGGTTCTCATCGTCATCAAAACACGAAAAGAAAAACAGGTGAGTGAACTGAGGTCGGGACAGAATCACTGAACACGACGTCCTCATGTGTGTTTGTTTGTTTTTCTTTGTCCAGGATCCAAAAAGCCAAAGAATGATGGAAGTGAGCGAGTGAGTGAAACCACAAGTGAAAGCCTCCTCGTTGTTGAACCATCTTTGAATCTTTTTTTTTTTCTCTAAACCAAGAAAATAAAATGTGTCTTAAATGGTAAAGTGCTGTCCGTCACTGTCACGCTGTTCTTTAGCCAGTTAACTTTCTTTATTTTTAGTTCACGTGACCTTAGTTTCTATTTGCATCTCATATTTTAAACTACAGAAAAGTATTTAGGCAATATACATATATGTATATATATATTATATATATATATTGTCGTATATGTTGTGGTTATATATATACCCATATGTGGGTCAATGACATATAAGGTTTTTTAAATTTAAATTTAAAAGTATAACTATGAATTTCTATTGCAATTGGTCAAAGCTTTACAATGTCATGTGTACATGCATACATGTTAAAATCTTGAATTACGATATTTTGGTGGTTTTTCACGTAAATTAATTGGTCGTTACCCTCCAAAATGTCATGTGGTGCGACCATCAATCATCTTAAAAATGTATTTATTTAATCAACATATTTACCCTTTTTTCACAAGTTCTTTGTAAAATGATGTGTCTAGAAACTAATTATTTGGATTTCTGTTGAATTGTCATACATACTGATATAATCCTCATTCCTCTAAAGTCACGTTAGTTTGCGTGCTAATTTTTCCTGTAAAATGCATAAAAATAATGAAAATGTAAACAAAATCCCACTAACTTCATCTTACCCCATCAGTGAATAAGTTTCTGCCACAGAGAGAAGGTATCACTTTTTTTATTTTGCTACAGTTATTGCTATTAATGGTCGCGCCACATGATGGGTGGTCGCACCAAATGATGAAACCAGCTTAAATCTCTTACAAATCAATAGAATAAGAGACAATCATTTGTTTAAAACAGATTTTATTCATTTAAATATTGAAGACAAACATCTCTTTTCAACACTTTTCTTTTAATTTCATTTTGGCTAACACATTAACTTTCATTGCCATTCTTTTACAAACACTGTGTTGAAGTGAACGGTACATTCATGTATATTTTTGTAAACATTTCACAAATCAGTAAGGAACAAGATGAACTCAGACAGATCAAACTTGAAGACATCTAACTATTCATACCATCATCCTCATTCTTATATGAATGTTGGAGATATGGTTTAGGTATTTCCTTAACCCCAGGAACTTTTAAACTTGTTCCAGTCTTGGCTTCTCAATTTAGAACAGCGAGAAGTTGTTGGCTCAGGTTCAGAGATGACTGCTATGACATCTTTCTTATAGTAGAATATGGCATCTGGAGCTTTTGGCCACGTGAATAAGTTCTTACTCCCTGACTGTAAAACCTTCCAGCAGGCAAAACTGTAACTCCATTTATCTATTTATTGTTATAGTTGGTATCAAAGCACTGTTGTCATCAAAGTGCATCATCAAAGCTCTTTTGTTATATGTTAACCTTCGTATGTGTCTTTGTTAAACTACTGATCAACAGGATCTGTACGCATAGCATTGACCCTGATATCTTCTCCCACAACCTCAAGAACCTGGCCTACTTATGGAAGTTCATCGTATGTTTCAATCACAAAACATAAACCCTGATCACGTTCCCCCTTCTGTGACTGTGAGGTTGAGGCCTCCTCCATGTTGGATGTGGTGTTCCGCATGTCAACTTTTACAGGCTGGTAACATGAGCATATTTTCATTTTGGCATGTTTGCAAAAGCACGATACCTCCCTACATAAGGAATCTTTCCCTAGCTGAAACAAATTTAGTATTGTGTCAAGCTACAGTGTATACAGTTTGGCTTTTTTCAGATACAGCAGACTGACATTTCAATTAAAATGTGTATTATATTTTAAATCCCTTCCACACAATATAACACAAGTTGCTTATCAATACAAAGTTTTTTTTAGCTTTTACATAAACCTTACTGTTCTCCTTGCAAGGTACTCAGGGTCAGAGTTAACACGCTGCCTGTGGCGCATGGTCTTCACTGCTTGAGAGCGGCATCTGATGAAATGGATTTTTTAAAAAAACTTTAGAAAGACATAATGGCAACATGACATGTTTTTTTTCCAATATTATCAATAAGGATTTAACATAAAGCATTGCTTCTGAATTGTATGAAAAATTAAGAAAAAGCACAATTTTATCTTTTAAATAAAATAACAATTTACTACCTTTTAAATATATAAACCATCAAAATGATATTAAAACACAAAAACTTCCTTTAAAATAAGTCTACAACTCATTGAAAGCTAGCTGCAATGGTCGCACCACATGATATTTGGTCGCACCACATGATATTTTCATATTCAATCAACATTTACAGGCATAGCATTGGACACCTAAACAAAAGTTGCTATCAAATTATGAATTTGTGAAAATAAATCAATATTTATTGTGTTTTTGAGATCATACCACATGACATCCATATTTGGAAACTATCTACCAGCCATTTTAAAAGCAGTTATTTTAAAAGATGAGAGAGAGTTACAAACCTGCTAACTGATTCTGTGGGTCCTCTGCAAAGTTGTTTGTGATGTAACTTCCTGTCTTGGGGTGGCTTTGAAAATGAAAGTTCCAAAATGGTGGTTTCTTCATGGTCGCACCACATGATATTTCATAAAATGGACATACTCGGACAAAGTTTACTTGCGTAAATAAGAGGGAAATATCATTACAAGATCACTGTAATTTCACATGAGGTTACAAAACACTTTAGAATTTATGCCAGATAGGGCAGAAAATACATTTGAATAGATTAAGATTCATTTTAAATAAATGTCCAAAACTGGATTCATGAATGGACGGTCACACCACATGATATTTTTACACTTTCAGTAGCAATACAAATGAAATGCCTAATGATTTTTGAATATATTTTTCTCGAATATATTTTTAACAAGAAAAAATGCAGTTGGACAGTATAATTAGCCGTCATGTCATTGACCCATGTATATACAGTGGATATAAAAAGTCTACACACACCTGCTCAAATGCCAGGTTTTTGTCATGTAAAAAAATTACATCAAGATAAATAATTTCACAACTTTTTCCACCTTTAATGTGACCTATAACCTGTACAAGGCAATTGAAAAACAAACAGAAATCTTTCAGGGAGGTGAAAGGTGAAGTAAAATAAACAACTGAGAGAATGTGGTTGCATAAGTGTGCACACCCTTTTATAATTGGGGATGCTGCTGTGTTCAGATTTAATCAATGACATTCAAACTCATGTTAAACTGGAGTCAGCACACACCTGTCTCCAATGAAAGTGCCTCTGATCAACCCCAAATAAAGGTCAGCTGTTCTAGTAGACTTCTCCTGACATTTCTGTAGCCACATCTTCCAGCACAAGTCATGGTCTGCAGAGAGCTTCCAACGCATCAGAGGGATCTCATTATTCAAAGATATCAGTCAGGTGAAGGCTACAAAAGAATTTCCAAGGAATTAAATATACCGTGGAACACAGTGAAACCGTCATCAAGTGGAGAAAATATGGCACAACAGTGACATTACCAAGAACAGGACGTCCGTCCAAAATTGACGATAAGACGAGAAGAAAACTAGTCAGGGAGGCTGCCAAGAGCCGACAGCAACACTGAAAGTACTGGCTGTGTAGTACATGTGACAACAATGAGCCTTATTTTACAAAGAAAATCATCCAAGCCGGCTTCATTTTGCAAAAAGACATCTGAAATCTCCCACATGTGGGAAAATGTGTTATGGTCTGATGAAACCAAGGTTGAACTTTTTGGACATAATTCCAAAAGTTATATTTGGTGCAAAAACAACACTGCTCATCACCAATAGAACACCATACCTACAGTGAAGCACAGTGGTGGCAGCATCATGCTGTGGGGCTGTTTTTCTTCAGATGGAACTGGGGCCATAGTCAGGGTGGAGGGAATTATGAACAGTTCCAAATACCAGTCAGTGTTGGCACAAAACCTTCGGCCTTCTGTTAGAAAGCTGAAGATGAAGAGGAACTTCATCTTTCAGCACGACAATGACCCAAAGCACACATCTAAATCAACAAATGAATGGCTTCACCGGAATAAGATTGAGGCTTTGGAATGGCCCAGCCAGAGTCCAGACCTGAATCCCATCCAACATCTGTGGGGTGATCTTTAGAGGGCTGTGGACAGGAGATGCCCTCGCCATCTGTCAGATTTGGAGCGCTTTTGCAAAGAAGAATGGGCCAATATTGCCACATCAAGATGTGCCACGCTGATAGGCTCCTACCCAAAAAGACTGAGTGCTGTAATAAAAGCCAAAGGTGCTGCAACAAAGTATTAGTTTAAGGGTGTGAATATTTATGCAACCAGGTTATTTTAAGTTTTTTCCCCTTTAAAGGTTTCAGTTCGTTTTTCTATTGCATTGTACAGGTTATAGGTCACATTAAAGGTGGAAGAAGTTGTGAAATTATTTGTCTTGCTGTCATTTTTTTACATCACGAAAACCTGGCATTTGAACAGGGGTTTGTAGACTTTTTTTATCCACTATATGTATATATACACATATATGTATACATACACATATATGTGTTTATATATATATATATATATATACACATATACAGTGGGTACGGAAAGTATTCAGACCCCTTTAAATTTTTCACTCTGCTAAAATCAAAAAAGTTCATTTTATTTCTCAGTAATGTACACTCAGCACCACATCTTGACAGAAAAAAACCCCAGAAATGTAGAATATTTTTGCAAATTTATTAAAAAAGAAAAACTGAAATATCACATGGTCATAAGTATTCAACTCATATTTAACTCACATGCTGTCCATTTCTTCTGATTGTCCTTGAGATGGTTCTGCTCCTTCATTGGAGTCCAGCTGTGTTTAATTAAACTGATTGGACTTGATTAGGAAAGGCACACACACCTGTCTATATAAGACCTTACAGCTCCCAGTGCAAATAAGAATAATGAGGTCGAAGGAGCTGCCCAAGGAGCTTATACGTCATAAGTCCGACGTATAAGCAAGTTTTTTTTTTTGTTCGTTTTTTTGTCGCCGTCGTCTTAGTCGAGGTGCAGTGTAGTGTGGGAGAATTTTGGTAAGTTAAGACCCGTCGAGCTGCTGCATTCTGGATGAGTTGCAGAGGTCGTATGGCACACGCAAGGAGACCAGCCAGGAGGGAGTTGCAGTAATCCAAGCGTGAGATGACAAGAGCCTGGACCAGAACCAGTGCCACCTTCTTGGTTAGAAGAGGCCGTATCCTTCTGATGTTGTGCAACATGTATCTGCAAGATCCAGCTGTTGCAGCAATGTTGGCAGTGAGGGAGAGATGGTCATCAAGTGTCACACCCAGGTTCCTTGCGGTATGAAAAGGAGCTACCACAGAGTTGTCAAGGGTGATGGTCAGATCTGTGGTGGGAGAGCCCTTTCCTGGGAGAAAAAGAAACTCAGTCTTGTCGAGATTGAGTTTCAGGTGATGGTCAGACATCCACTGAGAGATGTTGGTCAGACAAGCGGAGATCCGTTCTGCTACATGTGTGTCGGAGCTGGGAAAAGAGAGAATGAGTTGGGTGTCATCGGCGTAGCTGTGATAGGAAAAACCATCAGAGAGAATAACAGAACCAAGAGAGTTGGTGTATAGAGAGAAGAGTAGAGGGCCCAAGACAGCACCCTGAGGGACCCCAGTAGCTAGAGGACAGGGTGTGTGTGTTTGTGGTCTGACGTTTCCTCTGCTGTCCAACGGTCTAAATTTACACGGCTTCTCTTGAAGTTGCACTTTACTCATCTTGCATGACGAGTGAAATCATGCCACTGTCACATTTCCTTTCATGGTCTCTGTTGTGTCCGGTCCGTTCAGAAGACGCACACGTGTCTGTCTGTCTGTCTGTCTGATGTAGCTCTTTATGCAAGTCAAACTTAAAAAAGAAGAAAACACACACACCCTCAGAATGGAAACAGAGAGGAAATCTTCACACGACAGAAAACGACACAGAATCCCTCATTTTCTACTTCTTAATCAGTGTTTGAACACTGCTGATTGGCATGCTCAATTCCTTGGATATCTTTGTATACCCCTTTCCTGTTTTATACAGTTCAATTACCTTTTCTCGCAGATCCTTTGACAATCCTTTTGCTTTCCCTGTGACTCAGAATCCAGAAACATCTGTGCAGCACTGGATGAAAGATGCAATGGTCTGTCAGAAGCCCAGAAACTCACTGACCTTTTATACACACACACTAATTACAAACAAACAGGTCACAGGTGAGGATTGATTAGCCATTCAGACCTGTTTGTGTCAACTTTTGTGCATGTTATCAGGTCAAAGTCACTGGGGTATGTAAACTTTTGATCAGGGTCATTTGGGTACTTTCTTTTGTCATTTTGATTTAAAAAGAGTAAACACAGTTGTTTGCCAATAAATAGCTTCAC
The DNA here is from genome assembly GCF_958295425.1 of Solea solea. Lineage (NCBI taxonomy): Eukaryota > Metazoa > Chordata > Actinopteri > Pleuronectiformes > Soleidae > Solea > Solea solea. Next base: position 20,300,227 of record NC_081150.1, on the reverse strand, counting down.
ACAACCACTAAGCATGAGTGGAAGAAAGGTTTTTGTGTTATCATTCATATTCTCTGAAGAATGGCCAAGAAATCATAAATTCAACAACAACAAACAGGGTGTCCGTGCTGGTTTGCGTAGCCACCGGAGTTCACGTTTAATCCACAGAGATCGAGCGGCGTGTCGCAGAACTTCACAGACTGAATATATCGCCCCCTGCTGCTGTTTAATGCACGGTTCCCCTCTGAAGTGGTTTTGTTGTTTTGCTTCTGAGTGTTGTGTAAAGGAATGACTTGACGCCTGTTAGCATGTAGCTCACGGGGATGAGTCAGTTGTCTTTTGGTGTGTGTGTTTGGAAGTTTGTGGTCTGACGTTTCCTCTGCACTTTTTTCCTCTGTAAATTTACACGGCTTCTCTTGAAGTTGCACTTTACTCATCTTGCATGATGAAATCATGCAACTGTCACATGTCCTTTCATGGTCTCTGTTGTGTCCGGTCCGTTCAGAAGACGCACACCTGTCTGTCTGTCTGTCTGTCTGATGTAGCTCTTTAAGCAAGTCAAACTTAAAGAAGAAGAAAACACACACACCCTCAGAATGGAAACAGAGAGGAAATCTTCACACGACAGAAAAACGACACAGAATGTCTCGACTGGAGATAATCTTTATGTTTGTGCTTCAGTTTCAAGGTAAAGCTCTGTTTTTTCTTCAAATATTTCCCCCACTTTGTTATTTCTAGGTTTAGTTTGTTAACAGATCACTGTGACAAGCTTTTTTTTGGCCACCTTGGCCTGTAAAATATGAACCAGCCACCTTGACAGGTAGACTCTGTATGTATAGATCTATTTGGATAGATGAAGTATATGTAGATAAAAACACTGTTGTCACGTACAGATAATCCTGTCATGTTAGATTTAACAGTTTCGTGGGGCATTATATCACTATAATCCCAGACGAGCTTTGAGTCACATGATCCTGCAAAAAGAAAATTAGCATACATTAGCATATTATCGTTCATGGCTTTTTCAGAATATGATTCTTGTCCTTAAAACAGGCATCACAGGAGAATCCGTCAGTCTCTTTCACAGACCTGGACATGAAGCCCTTCTGCCGTGTGACACCTGGTCAGCAAATGGTCCGTCGTGCTCCAGAATAAAGTGGTTACACGAAGATCGACAGCTGCAGACAGCGACTTTGGTCGAGAAAGGAAATGTAGTGAAGAAAAGAGTTCAAGCTGCGAGGCTGCACCTGAAACCCAACTGCTCTCTGCTCATCAGCAACGTCACGGCCGAGGACGCCGGTCAATATGGTTGTCGACTGAATGGACACCCTATATCAGACCAAAGTGTGTTTCTGAACATTTTGACAAGTGAGTATCATTTCTCAGGTGTAACCAACAGATGTAGATATAAATACCTCTGTACACCTCTGCCGACCTGTGCTGTGTAACCGCTACAGATGGTCCAGAACGCTTCAGTCAGCCTAAAAGGGCACATGTTACCGCTCTGTTCATTGAGCTCCACAGAGTACCTTTAGCTGCTCGCATCAAATCCAAATCACTGATGCTAGCCTCTACAAAGTGCTTCATGGGTCTGCTCCCTGCGACTTAAATGCTCTCCTAAAGGCTTAAGTTACCCCTCGACTACTTCGTTCGTCAAAGGATTGACGTCTGGCGGTGCCAACACGCCGCACAAGACAATCCAGACTTTTTGAATGACCTACCGAGCGCTTGCAGAACAGGGGACGTCCCTGTCTGTCTTCAAGACGCTCTTGAAGACCCAGCTCTTCCAAAAGCATCTTCTGTCCTAGCACTGACCTTTACCCCCCTCCCCTGTACGATCCCCTTCTGCACTTGGATCCACTTCAGCACTCTCACCTTCTGTCAGTCCACTGGTCCTATCTAGTGGAGTTCTTTCCAAGACTTCTTCTATGTCGCTTATTCCTCTTTTGCAAGACGCTTTCTATAAAATCATCTGCTAAATGCTTCAGTGTAAATGTACAAAACTGGATAGATTGGATAATAAAACACGTTGTTTTCTCTCAGTCTCTCCGTTAGAACCGGATCCTGAACTAAAGAGCAGCGGTGATATGACGCTCCAGTGCTCTCTGTTATCAAGCGTCGGTTTCTCCTGTGGGGAGAAGAACCTCCGCTGGTTGGACGAGGCAGGGAACGCACTGTTTGGTGAAAGTGTGGATCACAGGGACGAGTGTGTCTCTTATCTGACTGTGAGCCGTCATCAGAACACGAGGTACACCTGCCAGTTTGTTGACAAGAACAACGAGGTGAAGATAGAGGGCGACTACACACTGGTTTCCAAGGGTAACAAACGATTTCAAGGTAAATATCTTTTTTTTGAGAGGATGGTGACCGTGTCTGTTCTGACCACAGATCACCAAACGTGATAACAGTGGCTTCCATTTAGGAGCAAGAACAAGTGGTCCACACTCTTCACAGGACGACAATGATTCTGGGGCTTTTTGGTCTTTATTCTATTATTTGAGATGAAATATAGAATTTAAATTTAAAAGGGTGAAAAAAAGTTAATGACACCTTGGTAACATGAAATATACAGGCTCCACATATTCCACTGATTCCACTGTGATTTCAACAGGTTCCCCTTATTTCACTGTGATTCCACTGTGATTCCACTGATTCCACTGTGATTCCACTGTGATTCCACTATGATTCCACAGATGCTGCTGAGTGGTCTCCTCTGAGTTTCGTCATGTTGACTCTGCGTGTGTCAGTCCTGATCCTGATGATTGTGATCACGGTTCTCATCGTCATCAAAACACGAAAAGAAAAACAGGTGAGTGAACTGAGGTCGGGACAGAATCACTGAACACGACGTCCTCATGTGTGTTTGTTTGTTTTTCTTTGTCCAGGATCCAAAAAGCCAAAGAGTGATGGAAGTGAGCGTGTGAGTGAAACCACAAGTGAAAGCCTCCTCGTTGTTGAACCATCTTTGAATCTTTTTTTTTTTCGCTAAACCAAGAAAACAAAATGTGTCTTAAATGGTAAAGTTAAGCCAGTTAACTTTCTTTATTTTTAGTTCACGTGACCGTAGTTTCTATTTGCATCTCATATTTTAAACTACAGAAAAGTATTTAGGCAATATACATATATGTATATATATGTATATATACCACATTTCTAACTGTTGTTGTAGGTGGTTTACAAATAAAGCTAACTTTTTCACACTTTTTTTTCATTATTATTACAATTATGGTAAATATAATAATCATAAAATATTAAGATAAAGTCTGGCCAGAAAACATGCAGACTCACGATCATATTATTAGGAACAATAACAATGTGTTAAACTTAATTTTATAACTCCAGATTCTTTCACTCTAATTCATGTGTTCATCACATTTATCAGTAAATTTATGAACAGATAGTGATGATAAGACATCAGTGGTGAAGTGAGCGCAGGTCTCAGTGCATCACACAGTCACAGCTCCACAGTCCACACCGTCATCTGCCCCGTGTTCACGATGTCAGTATGAATCCACACAGCAGCTCCTTAATACATCGATAATAGGTTTGAAAATAAATGCTAATGAGCAACGAATAAACAACTAAAACCTATTTTGTTGTAAAAGAAAACTACTAATTGCCTTCATTTAGTCACATTTCTCATAAAAGGTTCACATCGTACGTTTCCCTGACAGTAGCTCTGTTCCCGAGACGCCACATGACCGCGCTTTGCTGTGCTTGTACAGAGCTGTGACGTCACTGTGGGAAATAAGTTTATTCTTGGCTTTTTATGGCCTTTAGGAAGGTTTTTTAAATATGAAACTCCATGAATTAAAAATATAGAATATAACGATCTATACATGCCTGTGTCCATGTCTCCAAGTGTCCTGTGAACAGTTTTATTGCCGTCTCTTTTACTATTGTGGTCAATGGGAAAATTGCTTTTTGGGCCGCATGAGTATTTTTTGTTGCAGTACCGGGAGTGGCCACCATGACAAAATTGTCTTCAAGGCAGAGGGGGCGGTGCTCTATCCAGTTCTTATAATACATCCATGAGCGCGACGTGTGCCTCCAAAAAATGTTAACATCTGTCGAGGCAACTGAGACCAATGGAGACCACAGAGCTGTCATTGGTCAGTTAACGACTCATTCCCGCAGCACTAGCGCTCTGGCGGTGAATTGCAATACCATAGTGAAAACTGCAACGTACTACCCCGTCAAAGCGTGTGTATGGTCACAGAGTTGGATACACAGGGTACTATAAAGGAACACTAAGAGTGACATATAAATCTAAATTGATTCCTAATTGCTCCTTTAGGCCTCTTTAAGGGGGGGTTGAGGGTGGAGGGGTATCTATAAGGTCGGATATCTGTTGCAAGATGCAATACTAAGGCTAAGTGTGACACTTTCTCTCCAGAAATTGAAAATAAAATAAAGTGATACCTGAGTTATTACATTATTGGCTCAGTTATTACATTATCAAAGTTTTTTTAATGCAAGGCCAATAACGTAATACGTTATTACGTTATTGGCTCAACAACTTTATTACATTATTGGCAATTTATTACATTATTGGTTTTATTACATTTAGATTATTACATTATTGGCCGTTATTACATTATCGGTTGCTACACGCCTGTTAGCATGTAGCTCACGGGGACGAGTCAGTTGTCTTTTGGTGTGTTTGGAAGTTTGTGGTCTGACGTTTCCTCTGCTGTCCAACGGTCTAAATGTACACGGCTGCTCTTGAAGTTGAACTTCCTCATCTTGCGTGACGAGTGAAATCATGCAGCTGTCACATTTCCTTTCATGGTCTCTGCTCTGTCTGTCTGTCTGTCTGTCTGTCTGATGTAGCTCTTTATGCAAGTCAAACTTAAAAAAGAAGAAAACACACACACCCTCAGAATGGAAACAGAGAGGAAATCTTCACACGACAGAAAACGACACAGAATGTCTCGACTGGAGATAATCTTTATGTTTGTGCTTCAGTTTCAAGGTAAAGCTCTGTTTTTTCTTCAAATATTTCCCCCACTTTGTTATTTCTAGGTTTAGTTTGTTAACAGATCACTGTGACGATCTTTTTTTTGGCCACCTTGGCCTGTAAAATATGAACCAGCCACCTTGACAGGTAGACTCTGTATGTATAGATTTGGATAGATGATGTATATGTAGATAAAAACACTGTTGTCACGTACAGATAATCCTGTCATGTTAGATTTAACAGTTTCGTGGGGCATTATATCACTATAATCCCAGACGAGCTTTGAGTTCTCGTGCCCGCTTCAGTCACATGATCCTGCAAAAAGAAGATTAGCACGCATTAGCATATTATCGTTCATGGCTTTTTCAGAATATGATTCTTGTCCTTAAAACAGGCATCACAGGAGAATCCGTCAGTCTCTTTCACAGACCTGGACATGAAGCCCTTCTTCCGTGTGACACCTGGTCAGCAAATGGTCCGTCGTGCTCCAGAATACACTGGTTACACGCAGATCGACAGCTGCAGACAGCGACTTTGGTCGAGAAAGGAAATGTAGTGAAGAAAAGAGTTCAAGCTGCGAGGCTGCACCTGAAAGCCAACTGCTCTCTGCTCATCAGCAACGTCACGGCCGAGGACGCCGGTCAATATGGTTGTCGACTGAATGGACACCCTATATCAGACCAAAGTGTGTTTCTGAACATTTTGACAAGTGAGTATCATTTCTCAGGTGTAACCAACAGATGTAGATATAAATACCTCTGTACACCTCTGCCGACCTGTGCTGTGTAACCGCTACAGATGGTCCAGAACGCTTCAGTCAGCCTAAAAGGGCACATGTTACCGCTCTGTTCATTGAGCTCCACTGAGTACCTTTAGCTGCTCGCATCAAATCCAAATCACTGATGCTAGCCTCTACAAAGTGCTTCATGGGTCTGCTCCCAGCGACTTAAATGCTCTCCTAAAGGCTTAAGTTACCCCTCGACTACTTCGTTCGTCAAAGGATCGACGTCTGGCGGTGCCAACACGCCGCACAAGACAATCCAGACTCTTTGAATTTCCTACCGAGCGCTCGCAGAACAGGGGACGTCCCTGTCTGTCTTCAAGACGCTCTTGAAGACCCAGCTCTTCCAAAAGCATCTTCTGTCCTAGCACTGACCTTTATCCCCCTCCCCTGTACGATCCCCTTCTGCACTTGGATCCACTCCAGCACTCCCACCTTCTGTCAGTCCACTGGTCCTATCTAGTGGAGTTCTTTCCAAGACTTCTTCTATGTCGCTTATTCCTCTTTTGCAAGACGCTTTCTATAAAATCATCTGCTAAATGCTTCAGTGTAAATGTACAAAACTGGATAGATTGGATAATAAAACACGTTGTTTTCTCTCAGTCTCTCCGTTAGAACCGGATCCTGAACTAAAGAGCAGCGGTGATATGATGCTCCAGTGCTCTCTGTTATCAAGCGCCGGTTTCTCCTGTGGGGAGAAGAACTTCCACTGGTTGGACGAGGCAGGGAACGCACTGTTTGGTGAAAGTGTGGATCACAGGGACGAGTGTGTCTCTTATCTGACTGTGAGCCGTCATCAGAACACGAGGTACACCTGCCAGTTTGTTGACAAGAACAACGAGGTGAAGATAGAGGGCGACTACACGCTGGTTTCCAAGGGTAACAAACGATTTCAAGGTAAATATCTTATTTTTTCTTCACATACATGAATGAGTGTTTGAGAGGATGGTGACCGTGTCTGTTCTGACCACAGATCACCTGCACGTCATTGTCGGCGTCGCGGTCGCGTTGGTGCTGGTGCTGCTGCTGGTCGTCGGTGCGGTTGTTCTCATCAAGTGCAGGGAAAGAAGCAAACGTAAAGACGGTCAGTGAAACAGTGAATTCTCTTTATATAATATGTAATATGAGGCGTGATAATATATATAATATTATAATTATAATATTATATATATTATAATAATAATATAATTATATTTATTATTATTATTATTATTTTAATTAGAATAATACATATAATATAATATATATTATATCTATATATATAGATATATATATATATATATATTTTTTCACCCTACGTACCGACATAAAAATATTTCCTTGTTTTTGGTCCATTTTCTGAAAATCGTGATAATTCTCACATCTAAATCAATTCTAATTTTAATTGTTAACTTTAATTTGAATGAATGGTGCAATTATCAGGGAGAATCTGCAGATTTAGTCTTGTGCACAACAGATTAATTCAAAAAAGTTCATGTTTATGCAATGATTAGGTAATCATGAACCAAATTATATTTTTATAATTGAATAGTTTATTTTAACTGTTTTTGTTCCAGGTTTGCAAACAGCAATCCACCTCCATGTGAGTAAAACTCAACTTATTATTCATTTTATTGTGTTATTTAACCACATATTACATACTACACAATGGCTACAAATACACACATTTTCCATAACAAGCTCAGATTTAATGTTTTAATCCACACAGTTTTTTTTACGTTTCTAGTCTCACTCAGACGCTGTTATCAGAACTTTATCCCATTGAAATGAAGTAACTTCACTCAGGTTTAAAACATTAATCACTGTGTTGTTTACACTCAGGAGGAGACAGAGACCGATGTGACGTACACGACTGTCACCCACATCAGTCAAAGTGCGCCTCCTGTGAAAAAGGTACCATTTTTACCTCCGTCTCTCTTAGCAACTTCCTGTCAACAATTTTTCACGGTTCACAAAAATGATCAAATGTTCAAGAAATCCCGATTTAATTTGAAACAAAACGAAATATCTCTGTCCACGCTCGCCGGATCTGAACCTAATTTGGTGCGTTTGCAGGATCACACAACAATGTTCAGTCCATTGAACATATTCACATGTGTGTATCTCTGCGACGTCTTCACGGAGCACGATGAATTTTGTCGTGTTTGTGTAAAATGGTAACAGATATCAGCAGGTAAAGTTCTACACAGATCCAGAAGGTTCTTCTGGATCCAGTGGATTGACAAAGTGTTAAAACCTCTGTGGACGTCTGTATTTATGCTCTGTGTTCTCAGGGTTAATGTGAGTGTGACTTTATGTTTGTGTGTCCACTCAGGGCAAAGAGGAAGAGTCCGTGACTTATTCTACTGTTAAGTCTCTGGTGAAAGCAGAAGTGGGCGATGCTTCACTGTAATGAAAAATGACAGAGATGACGCTTGATGAGACTTGATGATGCCAATTGTGGCTGAAGGGAAGTTATTTATATATTTTTTTACTGGACTCAGAAACACGACCTGTCGACCTGTTAACAAACCAATAAACAAACGTGCCCTTGGACAATGAGGTCAAAGATCGCCTGTCCCTGACTGTCTCATCATTCTGGCTCACATCTACACATCTACACGATAGATTACTTTTTAAATTATACCCCACCCCCCTAGTCTCTCTGGGGTCTCTCTGAGAAGAATGTCTTTATTTCCTTTGGTAATAAATTATTTCTTTGCTTTGAATATTATTTGAATCAGAACTGGTGATTTTCTATGGTCTCTATATCCTGCGTTTATATATTAATCTGATTGTCCTATTCTGCATTATATGCAGTGCCGGCCCTGAGTAATTTGGTGCCCTAGGCAAGATTTTAGCTGGCGCCCCCTTGCATCGCAGCAGTCAATTTCACAATCAACTTTCATACAATCACACAGAAACTGCATGTGTGTATTCAAGATTTTATTTCTTTGAGTAAAAAATATCACACCAAATAAAAACTAAAGAAAGAAACAAGTGATAAAATTAAAAAGGACAGGAGCACCTGATGCTGTGTCACTGGGGGTGGTACTGAAATATTTTTAAAAGTGCATCTGAAGAGAGAAGAGAAGTATATGTGACGACTGCATGTTACATTTTAATAAAAAAACAGATGCTTGGTGTGCTATACATGAGACTAATATAGACTAATAATGAAAATGTGATGAGATTCATTCAACTTTATTGTCATTGCAATGCAATTCAGTCTAACCAGAGTGCAAAAACCAGTAAAGTGCAGTGAAATGAACATATATGTATATATAGCCTATGAATGATATGGGAAAGCTAAGGTATGAAATATTAACAGTAATACACTTTAACTGCACTTTAACACTGATGTAAACTTTAACAAACATAAACTGTGACACATAAAACCAAAGGCTTACAACCACCCTATTACAAAGGGGATGGACAACTTAAAGCATTTTAACTGACATACAAGCAGGAAAGACACCTGTAAAATAACACCTGAACAGGCCTAATGTTAAGTTTCCAAACGTCCCTGATGAATTTAAGGTGGAGTAACATTAACACACGTCGACTCAGCTATTTATTGATTATTAAACAATGTTGCTATCGTCCGAAGTAAGCTAGCAAGCTAACACTCTGCTCCAACAACGGTAACTACGATGCATTATTTAATAATCTTTGCTATGACTTTATGTCGCTGTGGGCTTATATAATATTTCGAAATAATAGTAATAATGGCAATGGTAAAAAAAAAAGTAGTATTTATAATTTAAAAAAAAAAATAATTATTATTTTTTTCTCCTCCGTGTTCGGCGCCCCCTGCGGATGAGCGAGAAGGAGCTGGAGGAGCCAACAGCGAGTGAGCAGCCGCAGCTAGCTAGCGGTAGCAACACAGCGGAGCCGGAGCATGCCGATTATAGCGCCAATCCCAGCTGCAGCGGGCACTCCCAAACACGAGGCCATGGTCAAAGTGGTCCTCCGGGTGATTTAGGTGAGGACAAGCCCGCTCAGATCATTTTGAAGAAGTTTCCCTCTCGCCTTTTCAAGGGTCAGAAACGCTCATTTGTTGCCCTGTGGTACAACCATAGAGACTGGTTAGAATACAGTGTTAATGCTGACGCTGCATTTTGTTTTGCATGTCGAAAGGTGGGACTGTAGATTCTGTGTTCACGAAAACCGGCACTGATACCACTGCAACGACTCTCAGATGGGCTCTTCTGTTTATTGCTAAATATCCACAAATCCAAGGTCAGGAGCTTAGACCACACGTTCATGGCATTATAATTACAAAATGGAGCTAAAAAAAAGTCGCCAGGTGCAGGTTGAAGACAGGAATGACCTGCCATTTGTTAACGCCGTCATCCACGAGACACAGAGACTGGCCAACATCTTACCCATGGCACTGCCTCACAGGACGAGCAGAGAAGTCCACTTCCAGGGTTACGTCATTAAAGAGGTCAGAATAAAAATCATCTAATATGAAGTATAGGATCTGCCAAACGAAAAGATAAAACTACAAAATAATAAAGTCATGCTGGTCCATGAAGACTCATTGTCTGGACATAGATGCAGATCTTCCACGTTTGCTGTCTGGACTTTAGACAGTGTTTGATTCTCAATACAACTTGAGTAAATCACATCACATGTTTGAAAAAGCTGTTGCTGCACAGATACACCGCAGTGTAGATTTTCTTTAGAAGAACATTTTCGTTGAGCTCGTCAGAAACGGTATGATTTCTGTATGAGCTCACACTGTGTGAAAACATCGCCCACAGGGAACAACTGTGTTTCCTCTGTTGACGTCTGTCCTGCACGATGAGAACGAGTGGGCGAGACCTCACGCTTTTCTTCCCGCCCATTACAATGTGTGTGAAACAAAAACTTACTGCGTTCATTTTAATTTAATCACCGTTTCTTTTCCCTCCTGAAAACTGTATCTATGCAGGAATATCCCAATTTTATATTCGACAGATTTATATAAGAAAAGTAAAAGGGCAACAAAAGGTTCACATTATTATGTATATTTTTTTTTTGTTGAGTTTGATGTCGTTGAATTCATCACAGTGAAATGTCCGAGTTTTCCTAAAGTTACAACGAGGTGAGCGTTAAGGAAGTGAAGGGTTGAGGTGCAGAAGATTCTCATCCAGAGCTGAACCTTCGTCTGCGTCCTCGCCAGACACTAGCCGTTTCTCAATACTCAAGTAAGCAAGTACATACTTGCTTAGGGAAGCAAGTATGTACTTGTTTTAAAGTTTTAAGTCACAGAATTCCTGTATTATTATAACTATATTTATTCTTACAACCAGCAGCGTCGCCCCCTGGTGGTTCATTGCTATGTTCATTCTACTTTCTTGGCTTAACTTTTCAAACAAGAATCCTACAGGAATATTTTTTATATAAATATATGTTAATATTTTGCCTGAAAGCCACTGACCCCTGCAGGTGACGACACGTCACTGCAGTTATCCGAGGACGTCAGTTTGAAAGTTCAGAAATACGTTCATCTTTAATGTCGCAAAGGCGAGGCCAATTTTTTCATTAGTTTTGAATCCTTTTGATCAGTGGTTCCCAACCACTGGGTCGGGACCCACAAAATGGGTCGCAGCATATGTTTTTAGGGCGTCCATGAAGCCGCTGCACGTCTGAGGAGCGAGCGTCTCTTTCAGACGGCTGAACATCTGCAGGTTCTGTTTCTTGTTGGCGTCGCCAATGCGATGGATTAAAAACCCAATGAGTGGAGAATTTATGACTGCAGTGGGGCTGCAACTATTAGTTGATAGTTTGGTAATTTCTGCTGTAATTTCTACTGGACTCTACTCCAACAGGGCCCACAACCCATAGCTTGGGGAACCATGTATCACTCTGATGATGTTGTTCGGTGAGTGTCGAAGCCACACAGAAAAAGACAACATTGCAGAGACTTTTGTTGAACTTTCTTTGGCATGTCGTACATTAGCATTCGCTCCTTCAGGGTGAGATTATATTTAGACTTTTTTCGGGCGTCCAGGGCCCCTAAAGTTAACCATTAGATCATCTTTCGTGTTTTTGTGTCTCTTGTTATGCTGATGACGATGCCGTTTATGTTGTTGTTAACAAAAGTTGTTTCCGTGGCAAAGTGATCCACTCTTGGCTAGGTCTCAGTGTGACTTCCCTTTCAAAATAAAGGTGACACAAAGGTGATATTTCCCCTCCAGATCCGGATGCGACTGGAAGCTTGAACAACTTGACTCGTCTGTTTTTCTTCTTTATAAGAATACATTTGCTACCTTTTAAATATGATAAGACATTATCAATAACCACGTAAAATTGCACTCCACTCACCATGCCCCTGATTATATTCATGTACAATCCGCATCTGGTCTCTTCCTCTAAACTCGTCTTCGTAGTTGACGAGCGCCTCCTTCACCGCCTTGAATCCCGACAACACCACCCCTTTTTTCTGTCCCATAAAGACGGTGAACACCGTGTAGTCGATGGTTGTTTTAGGCTCAGCAGGTCGTGTTCCCCAATTCTTTTTGAAGTTTATTTAGTCTGTATGTTCGTATGGGGGAATTCTTGTAGTATGTGTATATGTTATTAAGAGTGCTGACATATGCACTGACTTGATGCACAGCCGTGGAGGCCTCATGCGCAGCAAGCGCTGTCCTGTGCGCACCACAGTGAATGTTTAAGAGGAAGGGACAGTCATTCTGGCGCAACTGTTGTGCAACTCCGGCCTTCCGACCCACCATCACATTGGCTCCGTCACTTCCAAGTCCAACAACCTGAGCCATAGCGACCCCACAGCCCGACAGCACATCTTTTATTTTTGCTGTGATGCATTCAGCAGTGCCAGAGGGAATTGCGTAATTGCCGATAAATGCGGTTTCAGGCTCCCCTTTCTGTTGAAGTGTCAGGTATGTGATTAGCATTTTCTCCACTGAGATATTAGTGGTTTCATCTACTATTATTCCAACATATCTGCTGTTGGCGATGTGGTCATCAATATCAATGGTTGTGGTCTCCGCTAAGGCCTCCTCCATCTGACTGTCTCATGGTGGGTGTATGTGTGTGCACTGTTAAGGTTTGGACAGCCGGCAGACTGTAAGAGATTTATCAGGTCAGGATACAGGTGGCATGTTTTAGCCATATGCAGCACAACCTTAAGTTGTGTTTTTAATGCCTTGTTGCAGGCAACCTGTGATTTCTCCACATGCTTAATCATAGCCACACTTTGGTTGAGCACCCTCGAAGCCTCAAGGTGGCTGTGGCTACTTTTGTGGTCAGTTAATTCTGCATGTTCGTGCATCCTAAGACAAATCCGTTGCTCATATTCACTTTTTTTACATATGTCGCAGAACATTTTTCCATCCTCCCCCCTCAGCCAGGAGAACTCCTGCTCCCACTGAACTCTGTACTCCCGCCTAACCTCCTTGCTGCCGCTTCCTCGCTCCGCCGAGGCCAAGGGCTGAGCTTGTCCTTCATCTTCATCCATTCCTCTTTTTTCACCTCTTTTATGAACATCGTTATTGGGCTTTTTAAAGAAACTTCTGACACTCAACTGCTGTGACATTTTTCTTCTTTTCTACTTTTCTTCTTCTACAAGAGCCAATTACTGTAATATGCTCTTCGCCACCGAGTGGTCAGGGGTGTGAATTGCAATCTGTCAAAATGATGGATGGCCCTCAGATTTTTCGGCTTTCGGTTAGAAAATATTCGGTTAACGCGACCCCTGGTCCTAGGCCCCCTAAACCAGGGCATAACATGATTGTCTTCTTGTCTTGCTTCGTTTTCGGGTAGTTTCGGTATTTGTTTTTTCTGGTTGGCGGTTTTTTTTAGTGTGTGGGGCAAATTAGGGAGTTTTCACTGGATGAGTTGGTGATCAGTCCATCTTTGGCAAAACTTGAAAAATGCAAAAAAGCAGACTTGTTGATTGTGGCAAGTTGTTATAATGTGCATGTGCCTTACAATATTAAGAAAGCAGAGCTCAAGCAGTTGCTGTGGTCAAAGTTAATGGAGCAGGGCGTCCTACCTAGACCGGCTGTTGATGCGACTGCCGCTGCCGCTGCGAGTGACGTGGCAGGAGACGCACTGGAGGCGGACGTGAAAGCGGTGGAGGTTGCTGCCATGCTCGTTCCTGGTGTGGAGCCTGGGCCGGTCACGGATCCTCTTATGAGAGGTGGCATGACCACAGAGGATCTCCGCATAGCCCTCCAGATAAAAGAGGTTGAGAATAGAAATAAGCAGCTAGAGGTGCAAGCCATGCATCTGCGCATCAGGGTGCTTGAGCTGGAGAAGGGAGCCCTCTGCACCTACTTTTGATATTAGTAAGCATGTTGCTTTAGTCCCTCCGTTTTGTGAGTCCGAGGTGGTCTCGTATTTCGGCGCTTTCGAGCGGATAGCTGCCGCCCTTAGTTGGCCCAAAGAGTTCTGGTCACTTCTCCTCCAGTGTAAACTAGTGGGGAAGGCCCAGGAGGTCTGTGCCAGTCTGTCCATTGAGGATAGTCTGGATTATGATAAATTAAAAAAGACTGTGTTGCAGGCTTATGAGCTTGTCCCAGAAGCTTATTGCGAAAATTTAGAAATGGTGAAAAAACTGCCAACCAGACAAACGTTGAGTTTGTGCGTGACAAGAGTGTTTTGTTTGACAAATGGTGCCAGTAATGTTAAATCTGTGGCGGAAATGAGGGAGCTAATTTTGCTTGAGGAATTTAAAAAGTGTTTGCCACAACGAATTGTCGTTTATTTAAATCAACACAAAGCAGCCGTGCTGGCTGATGAATTCCTTCTGACACACAAAGGCGTTTTTCCTATGCCGACGGCACCTCGCGCCTCAAATGTAGTGCCTGAGCGCAGAAACCGATCTCCAAGGCTGAGGCGTAAAAGCCCCTCACCAGTTGCGGGTGAGAGCCGCGAGTGTTTCTACTGCCATGAGCCAGGCCATTTGATCGCTGTCGGTCAGGCTCTTAGAAAAAAAAGGACAATATAAATATGGTAAATCTCCAACAGGTGTGGGGTTCATTAACACTGCGTCCCCTCCTGTACGTCATGCTGAGCCTTTACCTGAACCAGAAATATCCGCAGAAATTGACCCTCATTTCAAGCCGTTTGTTTCCTTAAGCGGCGAGGAATCTGATAAAGTACCGGTGACACAGTGATACAGCCGCTTATCATTCATTCATGCTGACTAGTGTCCTGCCACTTTCGAATGGGACTTCGTGTTTGAATGATTTGCTAGAGTGGGCAATCAAAATGAGCGAACTTAACACCCCACTTCACATGATCCACTTACATTCACCGCTCGTGTCGGGACATGTGAAAGTTGCCGTGCTCCCACGTTCGTTTATTTTGGGTAATGATTTGGCCGGAGGAAATGTGTTTCCTTTTCCCAAAGTCGTTAATGATCCCATTTCGGTTGCGTCTGCCTGCTGCCCCGCCTCTGATTCTGCTGTGCCTGTCTCAAATGTGTTTCCTGTGTGCGCAATTATGCGCCCCAACACCAACTAGTTGGAGTTAATTATTGAAGAATGCGTGACCTCATGTTTCCATTAGTGATGGGAAGTTCGACTCTTTTTACTGATTCGGATCTTTTACTCTAAATTGAACTAATCTTTTTTTTAGTCATTTTGTTCATTTTTACAGCGGGTGGCGCTGTAGCCCTCTTGTGGGCGTTGTAAAAAAGACAGCGGTTCTCAAACACTTAACACTGAAGGCAACATCGTTTGCTTCAGCTGACAAAGTATAATAAACAAAATGCCACAAGCTATTAAAACCATATGAAACCCTAGGAAAGCAAAGACACACCTCAATAAAGTGACTTGTGTCCTGTATCCTCTCTGCCATTGTTGTTTAACAGCACGACAGTGACTAGGTAGCTGTCATGTGACCTGAGGACGGACGCTCAGTTGAGTGAATCCTGAACTAATCCTTTCTGTTTCCTGTCCTGCTGACTGAACTTATGCAGCTGCCTGCCATCATGTGGCGAAGGAAGGTACTGCATGAAAATGAATGAATCACTCACTGAGAAGACTCATTATTCCTGAGTCATACAAAAGATTAGTTCTTTTTGAACGAATCGTTTACGAACGACACATCACGAGTTTCCATCTCATGTCACACTGACCTGAACTAGAACATGATCATGTTTTTTTTTAGCACAAAAATGTTTTGATTGCAAATAAAAGGTTAAATGTTACTTTTATTTAGTTCCTTCATCACTTCTTCATCACCACAGTAGAGATGTCAGAGCTCTTCCTCTTGTCATTCTCTTCTGTCTCCCTGTTATCTTCCTGGTCCTCATCACCAGGTCCAGGTCCAGATCTCAGGACAGCAGTAAGAACTTTCCAGGCCACGTCTCCGCTCGGGAACCTGCTGCAGCTGGACCACAATAAAACCTCAGAGGACATTCACGGAGGTAAAGACCTTGTGTTTGTCTACAGTGTCTACACTCTTTGTTTCAATCATACATGTAATGTTAGAATGTTTCTTTGTGGGACATGGACTGACAGACAGGTAAAGGTAAAGACAATAAAGGAGGCGCTTGTTAACTACATAGAAGAAAGCATATTTTACATAATATAAAGTAATGTTATATAATATAATATAATATGATGTGATGTTATCTAATATAATGTAATGTAATGTAATATAATATAATATAACATAATGTGAGATAATATATATCAGCATAACACAAAAATACAAAAGTGTGATTTAAAAACATTTTCTCCTTTGATAAACCTTTGATGACCTGTGCACCGGGACACGACTGTATGGCTGTCCCACAGAGAACTGAGTTACAGGACTTACAGGTTTAATATAAAACCTGAGTGCACCTTTGTCCTCACTTGGCTCGTGTTGCGTTATGTAATGAGGTGAGCAATCACACTGGTCCAGTAAAGTTTATCATTGGCCAGGACTTAGAAAGGCAAAGGTGAGTGTGTGTGTGTGTGTGTGTGTGTGTGTGCACGCGTGCACACTTCTTATACATTTGCCATAAGCAAAATTTGGTGTCCCTTATTTTGAAGGAATAATTCATGATTTATTTTCTCCCAATGTGGGAGAGAGAGTGGTTTACAAACTTCAGCTTAAAGCATGTTGAGATAAAATAAACCTGAGAAAGTCTGTGTTTTATCAGTTGAGGCTAAGATGTTGTCAGTGAGAGATACCCCGTACAACCACATTTCTGACCTCCATGGTGACAAAAGTTCTCACGTAAATAGAAAACGACATGACACCTGTGGCGTCACCCTCTTAAAACTCTGTTTTATCTCATGGGTTGAATGATTTCACTCAGACCACATGACACTGCTGCCGCAAAGAGAATCTGTCCGTCAATAGCATTTCGCGACAATTCAGTTCAATTGTCGAGCAGAGAAACCCAACAGTTCACCCAATGAGCAAGCACTCGGTATCAGTGGAGAGGAAACAACGTGTTCTGTCAGAGATTTCTTCTGTTAACCTTTTAACAGAAGAAGAAATCTCTGACAGAACCCTGCGTGCAGCCATCTGTCTAGACAGGTTCGGGTGGAAGGACAAATGGGGGGAAAGGGGACAGAAAGGGGGGAGAGAAAGGACAAGGGGGTGGTGAGGAAGAGAAAGTATCAAGTTCTAAGTTTAGACAAGACAGTTCTGACTCAGTGATGACATGTTTATAGAACTACAGAGCTAAGATTTATGTAACGTGCATAAAATGATGTTTTACCAAACGTCTGAGGAAAATTATTCGCTTACAGATTCAAAATGGTTGTACATTTGAACAATGTACACAAATTTGCTCTCGTCAAAATTTACACAGTGATTTTGGTCATGAAAGTCATGAAAGTGTGCAATTCTTAAAAAGTGGGTGGGAAAACTGGGCTAAATTATTGTGTAAGAGTGACTGCAGCAGCCGCAGCAGCAGTAACAACAACAGCAGCCGCAACCGCCGCCGCAGCAACAGCAGCAGCAGCAGCAGCAGCTACAACAGCAGCAGCAGGTCACAAAGAAAAGGAAACTGTGAAAATAGACTCTTTGGTCAACCACAGTTAGTTGATTAGTTTGTTTTGGTTTTGTCTTGTGCAAATACAAAAATGAGAACAACTACATATTGTGTGTATGAGCACAGCTATTTTTATGGCAAACCAATGACTCAATAAAATCACTGTGAGGTTTCATAACAACCGCATGATCATGATTGTTCAGCTAAACCTTCAATCATAACTTCTGTCTCACAAAACCAAAGAAAAAAATATATAAATGATGTTGTTTTAAACTCATGTTTCCTACTTTAGTTCAATGACAGCACCACAAAGACCTTCTGTTTCAACGTCCCAATCCTCAAGAACCAAGCAACCAGAACCAGGTAAGACAGATTCCATTCCAACCCAAAGAACTCATAGACAGAGGCATAGTTGGATCTGCTTCAAAACATGCCAAGTTCTCCTAGTTTCTCCCACCGAAACTAGTGAGATGCCAAGTTTGTTGTGCGGAATGTTCTCCACTACTTCACACGAGATGCTTTCACAGAATTGACGATCTCATTCACACTCTACCATCTATATTTTCTTGCGTGGTGGCTGTGGTTGAACATCCAGACCTTGGGTGATCTTCAAGGCCTTCCCTAGCCCTTCACCTGCACACATGTTGATGCAGTTGATAATTAATGCATCATTGCAACCATGTCAAAATGATCGTGGAAAGTCCTCTGTTAGCTATCACATGTGTGTTTATCTGGAAGTAAACAGTGCAGTAAGTATCACAACAGGTTGAATTGAGTGCATCCCAAGTTGTAACTTCAAGTCTACGCTTGTACATGATAATTATGAATAAATAATAATTAAAAAGACTCACAGGATGAACTTTTTAATGTATTACAATGTCATGACTTTTCACCCCAAATTGATTTTCCCAATAACAAAATGAGACAAACATTTACCATATTAAGTGGGACATAGTTCCCTGTGTGTGTGTGTGTGTATGTGTGTGTGTGAGGTGTATTATTCCAGCACTACAGCAATCTCTGCACACTCTAGCTTTCTGATACTAAATCCACATAGAGACATATGTCCATAAAGATAAGAGTTGCCCAGTCTGCAGTTGATATTAAAGTCACTGATATTTGTCTGATAATCATTGATTTGATAATGATGGTGCAGTTTAACATCCTATCATGACAGAGCTTAAATGTGTACGTGGGTAACCTTTGCCATTCTCTCCTCCTCCTGTAGTGGGTTGGGTTTTGTGTCTTTCTGGCAGCTACAAAAGGCCTCTGTACGTATGTCAATACACTCAAAACCAAACAGGCAGGTACACAATGGGGATATTTGAGGTTGTGTTCCAGTCGTCCCTCAGCTCTGTCTCACTGTTGGGGGCTCTGCTGGTGCTGCTGCTCGTCTATTTTATTTCTACCTGGAGCTTCAGCTCAGAAGGGAAAGGCAATGAACCTCCAGGACCAAAACCACTTCCCCTGCTTGGAAACCTGCTGCAGCTGGACCTTGATAGACCCTTCAATACCTTCCTGGAGGTGAGGATGTGGCTGGAGTAGGTCTCCTACTCCTAAGTAAGTTTGTGGTGTTGTCTGCTTTCATCTCTCATGACATTACTCCCTTACCCTCAGCTTTCCAAGAAATATGGACCAGTGTTCACCGTCTACCTTGGATCGAACAAGGTGGTGGTTCTGGCAGGATACAAGGCTGTGAAAGAGGCTCTTGTCAACAAGGCTGACGAGTTTGGGGAAAGAGACTCTCCACCAATCTTTAAGGAGACGACTCATGGATATGGTAAGAAATAGTAAGCAAAACACAGAGCTTTTCTACGTCATCTTCCTTCGCCTACTGTGTTCATTATACTTCCTTTCAGGGGTTATCTGGTCCAACGGAGATTTATGGAGAGAAATGAGGCGCTTTGCTTTGACGAACCTGAGAGATTTTGGAATGGGCAAGAGGGCTTGTGAGGACAAGATCACTGAGGAATGTGACTACCTCGTTGAAGTGTTTAAGAAATTTAAAGGTCTATGATTTAAAAAAGAGGAAACAAGATATCCTCAAAAGTATAAAATCTTTTTTTTATTTCCCATTTGTTTTCTTTTGTTGCAGGTGAAGCTTTTGATACGACTGCGCCAATGAACTGTGCCGTCTCCAATGTCATCTGCTCCATGGTCTATGGCAGCAGATTTGAATATGATGATCCAGAGTTTACATCACTGGTGGAACGGACAAACCAGAACGTCCAGATTGCGGGCTCTGCATCAATGCAGGTTTTTCATTAAGACATTAAGACCTTAGACTTTGAACAAACTGTTCCACTCACCTGATTAAGTTGAGTTAAGATGTTGTCTATATATATCTTTTTGAACAGCTCTACAACACCTTCCCATGGTTGGGTAAACTGTTACTCTATAACAAGAAATTCAACGAAGCTCTGGACGCCAACATCGACCAAAACGTACGGCTGTTCGGTCGACTAAAAGAGACCCTCAACCCACAGATGTGCAGAGGGTTCGTGGACTCCTTTCTGGTCCGAAAGCAAAATCTGGAGGTCAGCAAATGGACCACAACTTTCTTTTTATTATTATTATTTCAAATGAAATAAGAGTAAGAGAACTAGACTTCTGCCCTTCCTCTGGACTCTTAAGCCTAGCTCACCCCACATGATTTTCTCCACATAACGATTGCACCAAATCATCACATGACCACGACCGATCAGTGACCGATCAGTATGCTTCCCACTTAAAAAGTAGACTCACAAGTGTGCAAGTAGGAAAACTGCATGAGGAGGTTATGATTAGTTATTCATTGAAAATAAAGCAACATATCTCGTGTGTTTGATTGATTGTTCTGATTTGTCGTTATGTGCAGGAATCTGGAGTCAGCGACAGTCACTTCCACGATAAGAACCTCATTATTACTGTCATGAATCTCTTCACCGCTGGCACTGACACAACAGCAACAACACTGAGATGGGGTTTCCTGCTGATGGCCAAGTATCCAAAGATACAAGGTGAGGAACTTGGACACACATACACGCCTCAGCCCTACCCCCCTTTGTTTGCATTGTTCAGATTCTCGTTGAGGTAGTGGGGACGGGTGAAGTGTAAGGTCAAACTGAGACATTTGAGGGACACACTTCAAACGGAAGGTATGAAGTATTTCCCAGATCAGCCATAAAGCTGATAGCTGAAGTTGGTTGTCAAAAGGCTACAGTTAAGTCGATCTGGTGCAGTCTCTTGAACGTACCATGAACTGGTGCTCTAGACTCCTCAGATGTGGAAGACATTTCCTGACATGTCTCCACTCAAAAACAGAGAGAAACAGAATTGGGCCCAAGCAGCAACATCTTCTCTATCCACAGACCAGGTCCAGGAGGAGCTGAGCAGGGTGATAGGAACTCGTCCAGTGCAGCTTGAAGACAGGAAGAACCTGCCCTTTGTTGACGCCGTCATCCATGAGACACAGAGACTGGCCAACATCGTCCCCATGGCACTGCCTCACAGGACGGCCCGAGACGTGACCTTCAATGGTTACAGCATTAAGAAGGTCAGACTGGACAGACATATTAAACTCTGTATAAATTCCTCTTCCACCTCTATTTCTTTCTATGCTCTGACACAGTCACTGAACTGAAATACCACTGAACGGGTTGGGATTCGGCTCATGATCGCCGGCTTTCAGCAGCGCTATCGCTAAATACACCAGACTCCTCTGTTAAATATGGACATTTTAGACATTTCCTCTGCTAAATGTTGGAGATGAACGCATATTTTCAGGGATTTTTAAGTCTTTTTAACTGATCTACAGTTTGGCTTTGTTAGCTTCGATTCTCGTGTCGGACGTCGCGCTCATGACTCGTCCAGTGACGACACTCTCTGACCAATCAGTGGCCAGCAGTCTGTTGATGTCACATTTTACTATCGGCTCAGCTCGCTTGGAGCATTATCCGAGCAGGTACTAAAAAAAACACCAGGTACCAGGTTCCATCACAGATGGAAAAGCAAGAAAAAACGGATTCGATTTGAGTCGAGCCATGGTGGAACTGTCAAAGTTAAAACAACGACTTATTTCCTTCGAAATGTCTTTGTGATAAACATTTGATTAGTTGTGAACTTTGAAAAGTTATTGTCTATAAGCAGCACTACTCTGAAGTCTGGATATGGCTGCGTCATTCATCTGAAAACGGGCTCTGTCAAGCAAAACGATCAGACCCAACTGAGGGAGCGTTTGTGTGTATGCAGCAGCAGAGCAGGGTTCTTTTGAGCAGTAGAATTCACTCCCTAAACTTTTCATGGTCGAGCTTCTTTGTGTTTTCAAATTGTTTGCGTGGTCGTCTCACTTTACTAGCTCATTGTTGCTGTTGCGTCTGTCACTCGCTTCCTGTGTGCAGTGCGGGAATGTCGCCAGGTGACACGAGATCTAAACACTGCTACACCGAGAAACACAGAGAGAGTCATGCAGAGTTGATGCACTTAATCAACACTGTGTGAACTTGTTTGACATCATTTATATTTAAATCTTACGCTCTACAATTTTAAGCTACTTAATTCCTTTCTTGTGCACAGGGAACCACAGTGTTTCCTCTGTTGACGTCTGTCCTGTACGATGAGGATGAATGGGAGAAACCTCGCTCCTTTCATCCCGCCCACTTCCTGGACAAAGATGGGAAGTTTGTCAAGCGAGATGCCTTCATGCCTTTTTCTGCAGGTTTGCGTCATCAGGCACTTTTCACACCTTCTACAAGTTCACACATTAACACACGTGACGTGGATGTTTCTCAACCGCTGTCTATACCAACAGGTCGTAGGGTTTGTCTCGGAGAGAGTCTAGCCAGGATGGAGCTCTTCCTCTTCTTCTCCACCCTCCTGCAGCGCTTCCGTTTCTCTCCTGCTCCTGGAGTCTCCGAGGACGATCTGGATCTGACTCCACGCGTGGGATTCACCCTCAACCCGTCACCACATAAACTGTGTGCTGTCCCCCTTTGAAAATGCTGCTGGATTGACTCATGACAGTAGATTTTCAGAAAAAAAACATGTCCCAGTTATAAACTTTTCTTTTTCAGCCGTCAAATTGTGTTCCCTTTTGACTTTAAAAAGTTTTTTTTGTAAAATAAAGTGTTATTGAGGAGAAAGTGGCTCTCAGTATGTGAGTTGTGCTCTGTTTCCTTAAATGTCCAGCGCTTTGGTCAACAATGCTATATTTAAATGTGCTTTATAAGTGAATTTGATAATGTGCAGTGGCCTGTGGAGGAGTTAGGATACTGGAGTTCGTGGTGTGATGGTAGTTGAGTCTGTAGTGGTCGTATCTGGAAATTGACCCACTGATTAACTGGGATAGAAGTTGTGAGGGGCAGCCATGGATGGATGATGACATCCGTCCATGGCACGGGTTTCTTTTTTGGGCTTCTCCATTTCTAGGGGTCACCATCGTGGATCATTTGCTCTTTAAGCTCCTTTCAGTTTATCCAGACTTGGGACCAGAGGTACCCCACTGGTGACCCTGCAGTTACAAGCCAGATTCCCTTTCCACACGGCCATGGTACATGGTGATGACTAGTTTTCCAATCAGTTAACGTTTGATGCTTTAATAAAATATGGTTGAACAACCTTTGATAAGAGCATACAAATATATATAAAATGTAACTGAGTAAAAAAAAACACAAATTCTTACAATATGAAGTTTTGAGTTAATTGCAGTTTCATGACCATTCACCCCATATTGATTTTTCACTGCAACAGAATGAGATAAATATTTGCCATAGTGACTGGGGCAGAGTTTCCTTTGTATGTGTGTGCGTTACAACACTTATTCTTGTAACCTCAGCACACTAAACTACTCTCGCTTTATGATCCTACATAAACATCTATGTGTTACGTCATGTGTGACCATAAGATAGCAGCTCAAACAAAGGTTTACTCATTCACTGTATGTGCGTGAACTTTTCCATTCTCTCCTCCCTCCTGTAGTGGGCTGAGTTTTGTTCCAGCTACAAAAGGCTTCTGTCGTTATGTCAACGCTCCACACTCAGGGACAGGAGCACAACTTGTTTTTAGACGATGGGGATATTTGAGGCTATGTTCCAGTCCTCCCTCAGCTCTGTCTCACTGTTGGGGGCTCTGCTGGTGCTGCTGCTCGTCTATTTTATTTCTACCTGGAGCTTCAGCTCAGAAGGGAAGGGCAATGTACCTCCAGGACCCAAACCACTTCCCCTGCTTGGAAACCTGCTGCAGCTGGACCGTAACAGACCCTTCAATACCTTCCTGGAGGTGAGGATGTGGCTGGAGTAGGTCTCCTGTAAGTTAGTTTGTGATGTTGTCTGCTTCCATCTCTCATTACATTACTCCCTTACCCTCAGCTTTCCAAGAAATATGGACCAGTGTTCACCGTCTACCTTGGATCCAAGAAGGTGGTGGTTGTGGCAGGATACAAGGCCGCGAAAGAGGCTCTTGTCAACAAGGCTGACGAGTTTGGCGAAAGAGACCCTCCGCAAATCTTTAAGGAGCTAGCGGATGGGCATGGTAAGCAAAACACAGCGCTTTTCTAGGTCGTCTTCCTTCGCCTACTGTGTTCATTAGACTTCCTTTCAGGGGTTTTATGGTCCAACGGAGATTCATGGAGGGAAATGAGGCGCTTTGCATTGACAAACCTGAGAGATTTTGGAATGGGCAAGAGGGCTTGTGAGGACAAGATCACTGAGGAATGTGACTACCTCGTTGAAGTGTTTAAGACATTTAAAGGTCAAGTGCATTAAAAACAGATTTTTAAACAAAAATCCTCAAAAGTATGTATATTTAATTTGTTTCCTTTTGTTGCAGGTGAGGCTTTTGATACGACTGTACCAGTGAACTGTGCCGTCTCTAATATCATCTGCTCCATGGTCTATGGGAGCAGATTTGAATATGATGATCCAGAGTTTACATCACTGGTGGAACGAACAAACCAGAACGTCCAGATTGCAGGTTCCCCATCAATGCAGGTATCATTTATTGTATTTTTAACCTTTGACTTTGACCTATTTTTTCCATTGACCTGATTAAGTTAAGTTCTTTTTTTACAGCTGTACAACATGTTCCCGTGGTTAGGTAAACTGTTTATTAGCAAGAAATTCAACCAATCTGTTGATGCCAACTCGAAGCAGAACTTAGAGCTGTTCAGTCGGCTGAAAGAGACCCTCAACCCACAGATGTGCAGAGGGTTCGTGGACGCTTTTCTGGTCCGAAAGCAAAATCTGGAGGTCAGTAAATAAACCATGACTTTTTTTTGGCAAATTGACTACTTTGTTCTTTGGTATTAAGTTCACATTTTCAAACTGTAGGGGTGAGATCATGTGATCTGAAAGACAACTATTTTCACACTACATGAGCAAATCACTGATGAGTTATGCAGATTGACTCTTTACAAAAGAATAACTCTGGCCTCAACAGGACAGTCATGAATGTTCATTGAGATGTGGGTATGAGTATGAAATACAAAACTGTGAAGTGTCCTCTGTAGAGACCATTTTTGATTTGGTTTGTCCAGACTGGGTTACCATAGAAACATAAGAGAGTGACATGTTTGACGCTGTGGATGGTGCAAATCAAAATCAAATGGTTCATCATGATGACGTTGTCATGGAATTGTGGTAATCTGTGTTGCAGTTGACCAGATCTGTAACTGTAAAGATCAGGACAAAGGCAGGCAGAGACCAGGTTAAGACTGAGACTTGTCCACTGTCCACTGTATATATGGTGTATATGCCCCACCGTGGTCTCAGTCCTTAATAGTTTTGGTCTTGAGCCCATACTAGTTTTCGTCCTGTTACTGTGGTCTTGACTAGAATACTGATCTTTGGTTGATCGTCTGGGTTCTTGGGGAGGAGCTTTGTCGACAGACTTGCTTATCTTCAGACTTGTTTCTTTGTATGTCGTCAGGAGCATACTGACGTGCATATCACACCTACTATAAACACTTCTGTGGCTGTTTGGAGGGCTCATGCTGTCTTTGAAGGTCAAGGCCATTGTACCTTGTAAAAACAACAATAATCTTTCTCTAACAATTTTAACAAAACGCTTAAAAGGTTCGTAATTCCGGTGCTCTAAAGGCCCGGATTGCATCACATGATCACATGAACATGATCGTTATTGTTAGTCAGTATGTCCTCCCTTGTGAAATGTACAATTCAAGATAACATAAAATGATTGATTCAAAATAAAGCGACCGATCTCATGTGTTTGATTGATTGTTGTGATTTGTCCTCGTGTGCAGGAATCTGGAGTCACCAACAGTCACTTCCACGAGAAGAACCTCCTGAGTACCGTCATGAATCTCTTCGCCGCTGGCACTGACACAACAGCAACAACACTGAGGTGGGGTTTCCTGCTGATGGCCAAGTACCCAAAGATACAAGGTGAGGAACTTGGACGCAACTTTCACAACAAGTTCAGGGCTTAATCCCATTTCACCCCTTTATTTTAAGCATTCACATGAGTCTTTCTTTTGGACGTGGAGGGGAGGGATAAGCCAAGAGTCACTACACCAAGCTTGTGCCCCCCCCCCCAAGGATCTACGGTTATGTATTTCGCAATATGTTGCAATTTATGTGGCCCAGCGATGCGGACAAATAAACCACACTGGGACAGTGGAGTTTAAGTATTCTATTTACCACAATTTTGGTAAATGGAGATATGTTTACTGGCATCAATTTGATAGTTTGCTCTGTTGATGTCACTAAGATATACACATCTGAACATGGTCTGAAGGTAAAGTATCTGATGCTGCATACACATGCCAAACAACCTACCCATCACAAATTCAGATCCATCCATCAAAAAAACTGATGAAAACATAATCTCCGTGGCTGAGGAAATGAATCAATTGATCATGTTTGCAGTCTCCAACACATACCATAAATCAGGCCGCTAGAGTTCTAAGCAATGAAGACATTGCGTCTCCACTTTGCTGCAGAAGGGTCTAATGATGGCAAGTGGCAGAGGTAGAGATGAGAAATGGAATTGGGCCCAAGCAGCAACTTCTATTCTACAAACAGATCAGGTCCAGGAGGAGCTGAGCAGGGCGATAGGAACTCGTCCGGTGCAGGTTGAAGACAGAAAGAACCTGCCTTTTGTCGATGCCGTCATCCATGAGGTACAGAGACTGGCCAGCATCGTCCCCATGGCACTGCCTCACAGGACGAGCCAAGACGTCACCCTGGAAGGTTTCTTCATTGAGAAGGTCAGACTGGAAAGACTATTGAAATATTATTGTCTTTTCACACTTGAATTAGGGAATTTTGTTGTTTTTCTGAAATACCCAAAAATGTTACTAAAAACTGACATCCAATTTTGTGTCTCATTGGTTTGTCCACATTTTAACATTTTATGTTAAAAATAAAAAAAATATGAGCATACAATAAAACTAATTAACATATCACATTTCAAGTTTTAACATTGTATAACTTTGGTTGACTGACCTCTTCTTTTTTCAGCTGCTCCAACTTGACTATATGACATGCTAAAATATAAGGCAGGAACAACTTTGTATCACCTACACTGGAGGCTGCTGAATAACAGGTTTCTTTGGGCAGTAGAAAGTTCTTTTCTGAAACTTTCGTAGGCGCTTCTTTATGTTTTAAATCACACTCCAACTGTCTCGCTGTACAAGCTCAATGTTGCTGTCTCCATCTGTCTCGACATATAATCTTATCTTGTTTTAAGCCTTTTAATTCCTTTCTTGTGCACAGGGAACCACAGTGTTTCCTCTGTTGACGTCTGTCCTGTACGATGAGGATGAATGGGAGAAACCTCGCTCCTTTCATCCAGCACACTTCCTGGACAAAGATGGGAAGTTTGTCAAGCGAGATGCCTTCATGCCTTTTTCTGCAGGTTTGCGTCATCAGGCACTTTTCACACCTTCTACAAGTTCACACATTAACACACGTGACGTGGATGTTTCTCAACCGCTGTCCATGCCAACAGGTCGTAGGGTTTGTCTCGGAGAGAGTCTAGCCAGGATGGAGCTCTTCCTCTTCTTCTCCACCTTCCTGCAGCGCTTCCGTTTCTCTCCTGCTCCTGGTGTCTCCGAGGACGATCTGGATCTGACTCCACGCGTGGGATTAACCCTCAACCCGTCACCACATAAACTGTGTGCTGTCCCCCTTTGAAAAACCTGCTTCACTAACTGAAGACAGTAGAAATTTTTCAGATATGTAACGTACCTTTACTTTAAAAGGTTTCTGCAAAATAAAATGGAATTGCTACATCAAACCCTGACCCTAAAGAGTAACTTGCTGTAATGTACAATAGCCTGTGAAGGAGTTACGATACTGGAGTTCATGGTGTGATTGTAGTCAAGTCTGAGTATTTTGGTCAGAAATTGACCCATTGATTAACTCAGCCTTGCTTGATTTCAGAAATGGGTCACTAGAATAGAAGTTAGGAGGGGCCGCCAAGTATGTAAGTGGTTTTTGGGGGGTGTTCTACATCACCAGGGGTCGCACAATGGAACATCTGCTCTTTCAGCTTATCCAGGCTTGGGACCAGCACTTGAAGTCTTTAAAGAGGTATGCTCATAGATACCCTAGCCCTTAACCTATTGGGATTAGAGTTTAGAAGCCAAGTTCCCTTTCCACAGGGCCATGGGCTGGCCCACATTGGTACATGGTGATGGTTGGTAGTCAATTAACTTACAGCTAGTTTTTCAACTTTTTTCTATCATGTCTATGCTTTAATAAAAGGTGGTCGAACTGTGTCTCTGTCAGGTCACCGAGGTACAGTTTGGAATGATAAACCCTGATCTGATTTACGTTTCCAACACCCTGTGTGTAAGCGATAGCTGCAAGTGTGACATCGTACCAGCATGAAACAGTTTGGCCAATAAATTCAATGAAGATGAAGAACGTGACCAAGTGGCAACTGGTGGCAAACTCACCCATAACAATCTAAAACCCCATTGTGAATCCTCAAGATTTGCTCCAGAGCCACCAGACACCAGGCTCCTATTGGACGATACTGGATGTCAGCTGGTGTTCGCTCATATGTGCTGTACTTTGTCTTGTTTCGAAGGTTGGCCAAAATGGTGTTCTCTAAATCATTGGCAGTTTTGGCTGCCTTTGAGTCGGACTCTCAATACGACGTCTAAAGACGACGATAAAGACATTCATAGCGAAGTTTAATTTGCTGACATGCTTGATTAACATTTCCTTTGTATCTATGGGAGATGAATATCTGAACTGTCATCAAGTAAGCCTACATGTACATGTACTCCATATGTATTCGTCCTCTTCTGAGATAAACCTGAAAATAAATATGCCTATATATGTATATATATATATATATATACAGTACATATACATACATATATACTGTATATGTAGTGTATTGTATATGTATGTAATGTATTGTATAAAAGAAAAGGCAATAACAAGGCAAATAAGTGACCACCCACAGTAGAGGATATTATTGAGTTTACTGATTTATGCGGGTGAACTTTGCCATTCTCTCCTCCCTCCTGTGGTGGGTTGACTTGTTGACTCTCTGGCAGCTACAAAAGGCTTCTGTCGTTATGTCAAAGCTCAGAAAAACAGGGACGCAGATTGTCTTCAGACGATGGATATATTAAAGGTTTTGTTCCAGTCGTCCCTCAGCTCTGTCTCACTGTTGGGGGCTCTGCTGGTGCTGCTGCTCGTCTATTTTATTTCAACTTGGAGCTTCAGCTCAGATGGGAAGGGCAAAGAACCTCCAGGACCCAAACCACTTCCCCTGCTTGGAAACCTGCTGCAGCTGGACCTTAAAAAACCCTACAATACCTTCCTGGAGGTGAGGATGTGGCTGGAATAAGTCTCCCGTAGGGTAGTTTGTGGTGTTGTCTGCTTCCATCTCTCATGACATTACTCCCTTACCCTCAGCTTTCCAAGAAATATGGACCAGTGTTCACCGTCTACTTTGGATCTAACAAGGTGGTGGTTCTGGCAGGATACAAGACCGTGAAAGAGGCTCTTGTCAACAAGGCTGACGAGTTTGGGGAAAGAGACCCTCCGCAAATCTTTAAGGAGCTAGCGGATGGGCATGGTAAGAAAAACACAGAGCTTTTCTACTAATAAAACTATTAGGGTCAAAACACACAAAGTGTGTTATCATAGATTCTAACACTGATTTCAGGGGTTTTATGGTCCAACGGAGATTCATGGAGAGAAATGAGGCGCTTTGCTTTGACAAACCTGAGAGATTTTGGAATGGGCAGGAAGGCTTGTGAGGACAAGATCACTGAGGAATGTAACTACCTCATTGAAGTGTTTAAGAAATTTAAAGGTCTGTGATTTAACCAAGTGCATTAAAAACAGATTTTTAAACAAAAATCCTCAAACATATGTATATTTAATTTGTTGTATTTTGTTGTAGGTGATGCTTTTGATACGACTGTACCATTGAACTGTGCCGTATCTAATATCATCTGCTCCATGGTCTATGGCAGTAGATTTGAATATGATGATCCAGAGTTTACCTCACTTGTGGAACGAACACACAAAAACCTTGAAATTGCAGGCTCCGCATCAATGCAGGTATCATTTATTGCATTTATTAATATAAGACTTTGATCACCCTGTTCCACTGATGAAGACGTTGTCTTGTTTTTTCCATTTGATGTGGTTTGATAACAGCTCTACAACATCTTCCCATGGTGCCGTAAACTGTTCAATAACAAAGTATTCAGAGATGCTGCTGATGCTAACGCTGCGCAGAACCAAAAACTGTTTAGACGTCTGAAAGAGACCCTCAACCCACAGATGTGCAGAGGGTTCGTGGACGCCTTTCTGGTCCGAAAGCAAAATCTGGAGGTCGGCAAAACGTTCCTTTTTCAAATGTCTTATTTTTTAATTGTTATTATTTCAGCATTTCAAATTAAGGATTTGGTAGGTAACCCTAATATACCATAATGTGAATCAAGTATTGAAAGACCAGAAAGAGAGCTGGACTTCTGCACTTCCTCTGGACTCTTCAGGCTGGCTCACACTGCGTGACTTTTAGCCTGATAATCCGGTCACTTATGAGATGTGAAAGTCATTGTTTGTGGTAAACTTTGAATGTCCTGTTCCAGCTAATCAATCATAGTTTATTAGCTGTACAGATTGTCTTTAAAAAACAAACAAAGAGCTCCTGAGTTCCAGTACCTCAAGGGCCCCGAGTTCATTACATGGTCACATGACCTTTGTCCTTTATCAATCCCGCAGGGGAAATTCCTTCTCTGCATTTAAACCAATCCTCTAGAAACCTTCGTAGAATTAGGATTAGCGGGCAGCCTCTGGGAAAAAAAAATGGGGATTTGGTACCTTTCTCAGGGATACCCCAGCCCTTTTCTTTTTTTAACCTGGTGGGGAAGTGTGAATGTGAATAAATTAAACAAGAAGTCAACAGTTAAATTAAATTAACACATCCAATGTGTTTCATTTGATTTTCCATATGTGCAGGAATCTGGAGTGACCAACAGTCACTACAGTGATAAAAACCTTCTGACCACGGTCATTCATCTCTTCGGTGCTGGCACTGACACAACATCAACAACACTAAGGTGGGGCCTCCTGCTGATGGCCAAGTATCCAGAGATACAAGGTGAGGAACTTGAACACATTCACAGCTTTCACACCAGTGGCAAGAATTTCAAGCAGCGTGATCTTCTCTCTCAACAGACCAGGTCCAGGAGGAGCTAAGCAGGGCGATAGGAACTCGTCAGGTGCAGGTTGAAGACAGGAAGAACCTGCCCTTTGTTGACGCCGTCATCCATGAGGTACAGAGACTGGCCAACATCACCCCGATGGCACTGCCTCACAGGACGAGCCAAGACGTCACCTTCCAGGGTTTCTTCATTGAGAAGGTCAGACCGGACAAACTGTTGAATTATTGGTGTCTTTTCATGTATGGTTTTTGAAATTCCCATTGTACTAAAAATTGGAATCCAAATAAAAATATGAGGAAAGGATTCAACATTGTGCACAGGGAACCACAGTGTTTCCTCTGTTGATGTCTGTCCTGTATGATGATGATGAATGGGAGAAACCTCGCTCCTTTCATCCCGCCCACTTCCTGGACAAAGATGGGAGGTTTGTCAAGCGAGATGCCTTCATGCCTTTTTCTGCAGGTTGGTGTGATCGGGAAACTTCTCACTCTATGTTCTTTATGTTCACATATTCACACACGTGACGTGGATGTTTCTCAACCACCGTCTGTGTCAACAGGTCTTAGGATTTGTCTCGGAGAGAGTCTGGCCAGGATGGAGCTCTTCCTCTTCTTCTCCACCCTCATGCAGCGCTTCCGTTTCTCTCCTGCTCCTGGAGTCTCCGAGGACGATCTGGATCTGACTCCACACGGGGGAATAACCCTCAACCCGTCACCACATAAACTGTGTGCTGTCCCCCTTTGAAAATGCTGCTGCATTGACTCGTGATAGGAGAACATAAAAAATAAAACTGACCCTGAGCTCTACTGCCTAAGTGCTCCAAGTTCTTCATTCAAAGTTCTAGTGAACAGATCAGTGAATCTTGGTTGTTCTGTTTCTCCAGTGACATTCATCAATGTTTACGTTTTCTACACCTGCTGGTTTGATCGATTGCTGTTTTAACTGTGTTAGGGTTAACCCTAATTGGTGTTTGGTCATCGTAAGAATCTTTTCTTATGAGCTTTGGGGCGGGTTTTCTGACCTTTCTGTGGGTACGCAGCATGTCTGTGTTTATAAAAGTTAGACGTGGCTTTATGCTACGTGCTACGACGGCCGTAACCTTGACCTCGCTGTGATCGCTACGACATTGTACTAGCACAGTATATCATGGTCCAGCAGTAAATTCAGTGAAGAAGAACAAACGTCCAGCAGAAGAATCTTGAATTCTGTGTTTGTAGAGGTAAAGTGTTTGGTCATCAGTCAAGTCCGAGTATCTGATTTTCTTTGCTTCATCTGGGGAAAAAACACACCAGTGTCCTGTATTTCCACACTGAACCACAGCTTCCTCTCATCAACGATTCTCTGCTCTCACTTCATTTTCCACCACTTCTCACTCGACCCAAACAGCAACACTGACTCCGGATCAGGCCGCTGCTACTTTTGATTTCGTTGCTGATTAATAATCCAATGGCAAAAATAAGCAGCAAACAAAGAATTGTTTGCAAATGTGTGAAGGCAACACGAATGA
This sequence comes from Solea solea, assembly GCF_958295425.1. Taxonomy (NCBI): domain Eukaryota; kingdom Metazoa; phylum Chordata; class Actinopteri; order Pleuronectiformes; family Soleidae; genus Solea; species Solea solea. The sequence continues at coordinate 20,267,429 of NC_081150.1, read as the reverse complement.
ACGCCATCTACAAACTTTCAGCTCTTGACAAAGAAGCTCAAAATGCAGTAAAAGAGGAAGTCTTACACTGCCAATAACCGGAAGGAGAGTTTCTATTTCTCTATTGCACAGAAACACAGTCAGAGCTCCTGAGAGGAAAACAGAGGCACGATGAGTGAAATCAGGTGGATCAAGACCTTGTTATTTCTGACACTGGAGCTTCACTTTACAGGTCAAATATTTACCACATCTTTTTTTACCATCAGAGGATAAGGCAGCGTAGTTTTTCCAAACTCAGCTGAGCTGTGTGTGTGTGTGTTGGTTTGATAGTTTGCAGGATTACAGGAAAAAAGTACTTCATGAAACTTTGTGGGAGGATTGGGCTTGGGTCAAGGAAGAATCCGTTAAATTTTCAGGGCAGATATAAGAATTAAGCTTGACTGAATTTAAGGGGACCGTTTTCCCTGTGGTGGGGTGTAGTTAGTTAGTTAGTTAGTAAGTTAGTTAGTTTCTCAGCAGGATTATGCAGGGTTTTGGTGGGAGGGTGAGGTAGGGGTCAGATCTTTACCTTATTTTGTAGTTTTTCATTGTCAGGTTTTATTTCCTGTCCTGTCTGCCCCGCCCCTAATGTGTATCACCTTACTTTGCTCAGTTTTGTCCAGCAGCCATGTTGTTTTCTTGAGTTTTTGTTTTCCCCGTCCTACATTTGTTTGTGTTATTTAAGAATCTTTTTAGTCACTTTGACATCCTGCATTAGGGTGTTCTCTTTTGGTGACACAGGTCATATCAATATTCAGTCAAGCCTTGACTGAATAGTATGCCTTGACTTTGTATGTAAACTTGTCACATGACAAATTTGTGCCATGAACACGGCACTCAGCCTCAGTGGAGTTGATTGGTGTTTGTGGTAAGTTGTCATGTCTGACTCTCGAGTTGAAGTTTTTCATCTTTGCAAAACATCACGCTGACACTTCGACGCGATGGTCAATCAGCGCTGAGATTCTCCAGATGACGTCACGCACTTGCCAGAGGCCAGACACTTTATCTCTTGTGGAAACTTCTGCAGAGAAGAAACACACCATACGGAGCCGGACACAACTTGGCCGAGTTTCACCGTTAAATTTGGGAGTGGCCTCTTCCAGCGATACTTCGGGAACTTTGGTTCAAGTTAAACTGTGGAACTCGTCATGTTGTGTGACGGGTGAAAAAGAAATGGCCGTTACTTCTGTTTAAAATACGGCGACTTGTACCCACAGCGTCAATCGCGTCACAAAATTTACAAAAAGATCCCGCGGCGCGATGGACACATCGCATCCGGTGTGGACACAGCATTACCTGCTTGAGGTGGACAGGGTCTGAGGACACAGACTGTGTCTGTATTACTACAGACACAAAATACAAAATTACAAAATACAAAATTTTTGTTTTCCCCGTCCTACATTTGTTTGTGTTATTTAAGAATCAGCCCTGTTTGTTTTGGTGTGCTGGTGTCAATGCAACGAGGTGGGTTCAGAACACAAGCCAGATCAGGGTTTGCTTGAGCTCCCACAAAGTGGTTTTAGCACAAACATACAATGATCCTGGGGATTTCTCAAGAAACAACACAGGGAACGTGTTGAAATAAATAAGGATCAGGATTACTGTATGTAATGTGTTAATATCTGTAAATGTTTGCTGCAGATCCAGATGTTGGCATATTCTTGTTTATTTTCATGTCCTTTCCTGACGCAGAGACCATTGAACCACTGATCTTGATTATCAAGGAGGGAGATGAAGCTACGTTGACATGTGGAAATATGAAGCTCACTCGGGATAAATGTGGCTGGATTCATACTCATCCTGGGAAAGCAATATCAGAGCTGGTGGAAAATGGGAAGCTTCGGGCAGATCAGTCGCACAGACTGAGCGTCACAGAGCACTGTTCTCTGGTTATAAAGAAAGTCACAACTGCAGACAGGGGTCGATACGACTGTCAGCGGATCGCACCTCTCAGTGATGCTCTGGTTTATCTGTCTGCTGTCAAATGTGAGTATTTACGAGTGTCTTTTTAGATAAGCATAATAAATGGTTCTTATTTTGTTCTGCTCTTCTTCACCAGTGACTGAACAAAAGGACGAGGATAAGGTGACCTTGTCCTGCTCTGTGCCAGGTCATGAGTTAAATCCCACAGTGAACTGCCGGCCCGTGAATGGTACAAACTCGAGGGGATCGCAGATGGAATGTTCCACCACATTTTCTACCTCTTATCTCAAGCGGAACCCAAACTATCGGGAGTCCTTCATCTGTGAAGTGACGGACGGTTACAGAGGAGACGTGCAGACGTTCACCTTCAGCTCTTCGTCCTCAGGTGAGAACACGCTGAGCTCTGTGTCTGTATCGGAGTCAACCGCACATATATTCATTCCCATGGTAACCTCCACCATCACTGCGTGTTTTGAGGCTCCTCCCCCTCAAGAACCGAGACTTTGAGTCAGACGCTCGAGGCGTCACAGGAAGTTTGGATAAAAACAAACTAGAATTTTAGTTTGGTGTGTAATTGTATAACTAATAATAATAATAATAATAATAATGAACTTGTCCAGTCACTTGAACACAATGTGACATGAATCAGAAGTTTAAGGGTGAACCCCATAGAGAAAATCACCAATTTTACATCACAGCACAGAGGAGTTGTTGATGGCAGAGGATCAACAACTCCTGTGTGCTGTGATGTTAAAATCACTGATTTTCTCTATGGACTTTGGTGCAGGGAGAGTGAGTGCTTTACAAACTTCAGTTTCCATGTGTTTTGATTACTTGTCTATGATGGTGTCATACTTTTTTGGGCTTGTTCTTTTTTCATATGTCCAGTTGAGTACCCACCAACTCCAACAGCTGAGAGCATCAGCAGCTCAAACCCCAACGTACCGATGTCTGGTCAAACACCACAAACTAGTGAGTGATAAAGTGTCTCTTTTTTAATTAAAAATGTCTCGGAACTTTGTGTCTAAATACTATTTCTTTCTCTCTTCAGGTTTGTGGTGGTACATTGGTGTGGCTGTGGGCGGAGCTTCACTCTTACTGGCTGTTGTTGCAGCTGTTAGGTGGAAGAGAAATGAAGGCAAGACACAGACCAATGGAAACGCTGTAAGATCTTTTTGTCATAAAACTATAAACTGTTAAGAATGTACACAGCAAACCCACATTAAAAAAAATACATTTGTTTTGACGGCCTTTTGGAAGCTTCTCACTCGCCAATACCAAAGTCCATGGAGAAAATCAGTGACTTTACATCACAGCACACAGGAGTTGTGGATCCACTGCTGCCTCCATCAGCAAGTTTGAATTCTGTGTTTGAAACTCTTTGTTCAGATTTACCTCAGTGACGCACACTGACCACAAGAGGCAGCAGCGACCAGCAGCTCCTGCGTCCTGAAAGTTGTAAAATGTTGATTTTCCCAATGGACTTTGGTGTGGGAGAGTGAGTGGTTTACAAACTTCAGTTTCCTGTTGGAAAAGTCTGTCTGACAGTGAGATAAAGATGTGAACTTTTGTTGATTGGCAAAAAAATTTCTTGTTTCACGTTTTCACTGAGAGCGTATCTCAGGCTACTTCACAGCGCATGCAAACAACCTTGCTTGGATGCTGCTGAGCCCACACTGGCCAATAAATAGTTATAACACATAACTGGTTCTTTATGTGTGTGTCTTTTGTCCAGCAGGGACAGAGATTAAACCCTACGGAGACTCAGTCCAGTCCAGACACGAGTCACGACATGGTGAGATCACACACACACACACGTTGGACTTGAGGGGACATTGCATTGACTTACATTCATTTCCTGGAGACTTACTCTAACCTTAACCACAATTACTACTGGCCTAATCCTAACCCTAACCTTACCCTCACCCTAACCTCAACCTAACCTTAAAACATAAACTTAAAATGTAGTCATTTACGTTGTGGGACTTGATTTTTGTCCCCACAAGGAAGACAAGTCCCCACAACATTAGTAATACCCACACACACACACACACACGCACACACGGAGCAGTATGACATCTGGGAAAAATGGGAAGGAAGTGGAAGCAACAAGTCATGAGTGCAAAGATGTCATTGTGTCATCATCATCATCATCACTGTGTAGGCTGATCCTGAGGAGGGAGTTTCCTACGCCTCTGTCAGCTACATCAAGAGAAGCAACGGTAAAGCCGGGGTAAGATTCTTGGACGTTTGTCTGTTTTTGTCTTTCAAAAAGAGAAAGAAGCCACATTTGACCTGACGACAAAAGCCTGTGATATACTTCCGCACATGCCGCGCCACACTGGGCACCGTGATGCAGCACCGCTTTGGGCACCGGGTGGGCGTCGCTTTGTGTGGACCCTTGTGTGAAACCTGAAGCTGGTATAAACTGTGACGCATTTAAGATTTTAAGTACTTTTTGCTCAGGTGTGTTAATGTGAAAATGAGAAAAAAAAGTTACGATTTATGATTAAACATTGCTAAGACTTTGCAAATTGGAAAAAAACAACTCAAGTGTAATGTTCTATAAGACTCCTGTACTTGTTTGTCTAAGTTAGCGTAGGGGGGCGGGACTTTGCTATCGTCATTTTCATAATGATAACATTGATAATGGTAATTCACTGTAATTAGGGTTCGAGCAACAAGGTTGCAAGAACCCTCTTGAAACTGGAAGGATTATTAGGGTTCGAGCAACAAGGTTGCAAGAACCCTATTGAAATGCAAAAGATTATTATTATTATTATTATTATTATTATTATTCCTAAAAGTAAATCGCGTTTTTGAGGCCTTTCCCATACCCCAAAACTCACAGATTTTTGTGACCGCATCAATCCTGGTGTAAATTTACGTCTGAAAGTCGTTCGGGGAAAATGCGTGGAAAATTGGAAGTGGGAGGGGCTAAAAAGTCACGCAAAAAACTTCTATTAGGTCAACTCATGTCGGGTTTAACGTATGTGAACGAAACTTGGTACACACGTTCATTAGGTGGGGACGGTCAAAAAAGTCGATGACGACTTTCCCGTGAAACCTACAGGAAATCCGCCATCTTGGGTTGATTGGCGATTTTTGGGCGATTTTGGCGAATTCGCAGCAATGGTATTTGAACTAACTCCTCCTAGAGTTTTCGTGCGATCACCTTCAAACTTGGTGAGGTCCCTGTGGACCAGTTGAGGAGCTTACGGTATCAAAAGTTTTTTCAAATGTCGCATGGCGCACGAGATAGGGGGCGGCAAAGTTCGTGATGATTCTGATGTTTCGCATCAGAAAAAAAAAACTCTTATAACTTTGCGATGGAAGGTCCGATCCGAACCAAACTTGCTATGATTGATGATGGGCCATGGCTGAAGACGTCTATGAAAAAACGGTGAAGTTTGAAAACAGCGCCTCCTTGTGGTGAAAGAAAATACACAAAAAAAAAGTTTTTTTACGATTTCGGGAATAACTTTTACACAGATAATCGTACCGCACTCAAAATTGGTGACAACATTCAAAACACATGGTAGATGATGCGTGATCAATATGACGACAAATCGTTTAACGGTGTTGCCATGGCAACGACGCAAAGTCGGATTTTTGGGACAAAAAATCAAACTGCTACAACTTCGTGAATCCTGGTCCGATCTGAACCAAACTTGCTAGGATTGATGATAGTCCGGCCCTAAAGACGTCTATATGAAAATATTAAATTTCGAAAACAGCGCCCCCTGGTGACAGTAGACAATATGACAGCTTGTATTTCAATTATCTCCTCCTAGAGCTTTTGTGCGATCACCTTCAAACTTGGTGAGATCAATGTGGACGAGTTGAGCATCAAAAGTTATCAAAAGCTTTTTAAAATATTGTATGGCGTATGAGATAGGGGGCGCCAAAATTGGAGATAATAATCATTTTTCATAACAGACAATGAAACTCTTATAACTTCGCGATGGAAGGTCTGATCCCAACCAAACTTGCTATAGTTGATGATGGTTAGTTGCTGAAGACGACTATGTTGCTGAAACGGTACATTTTGAAAACAGCGCCTCCTGGTGGTGCAAGAAAATTCTAAAAAAACAAACTGTTACAACTTTGCCAATCCTGGTCCCATCTGAACCAAACTTGCAAGGATTGATGACAGTCCTGCCCTGAACACGTCTATATGAAAATGTTCATTTTCAAATACAGCGCCCCCTGGTGACAGCAGACAGAATTACATTTATAGTTTTTGATGCTGCTCCAACAGGGATTGTTGTATCCACTTGAAACTTAGTATGTGGGACCCCAGACCCTTCCTCAACATGTCCGTAAAAGGTCACCTCCCTACAGGAAGTGGAAACGCCCGAAACAGGAAGTAAAGTCTTACATTGTCCGATTGACACGAAACTAGATATGTGAGTTACTGGACCTTCCCTGAACATGTTTACGGAGACGCCGTTGACCGAACAGGAAGTCGGCCATTTTAAACAGGAAGTGCCCTCTAACTTTGCCGTACATTGTCCGATCTGCACAAAACCTTATATGTGACACCAGGGACCTGTCCTGAGCATGTCCGTAAAAGGTCACCTCCCTACAGGAAGTGGAACGCCCGAAACAGGAAGTAAAGTCTGACATTGTCCGATCTGAACAAAACTTGATATGTAAGACAAGGGAACTTCCCTGAACACGTTTACGGAGACGAACAGGAAGTTGGCGATTTTAAACAGGAAGTGCCCTCTAACTTTGCCGTACATTGTCCGATTTGCACAAAACCTTATATGTGAGTTACGGGACCTTCCCTGAATATGTTTACGGAGACGCCGTTGACCGAACAGGAAGTCGCCATTTTAAACAGGAAGTGCCTTCTAACTTTGCCGTACGTTGTCCGATCTGCACAAAACCTTATATGTGACACCAGGGACCTGTCCTGAGCATGTCCGTAAAAGGTCACCTCCCTACAGGAAGTGGAATGCCCGAAACAGGAAGTAAACTCCAAGATTGTCCGATCTGAACAAAACTTGATATGTAAGACAAGGGAACTTCCCTGAACACGTTTACGGACGCGCATTTGACCGGACAGGAAGTCGGCCATTTTAAACAGGAAGTGCCCTATAACTTTGCCATACATTGCCCGATCCCCCTCGAAATTTGGAACGACGCCGCTGAAAATAACTAGTACTGAAAATAACTAGTACTGAAAATAACTAGTACCGCGCGCGGTGAATGAACGGGTGAGAGCGCGAGGCACGCGGGGAGCCGTGGCACACGGCGACCCGCGTGGGTCGGCTCGAACCCGTTCAGAACCGCGCGCGGTACTAGTTATTATTATTATTCTTATTATTCCTTAAAGTAAATCGCCTTTTTGAGGCCTTTCCCATACCCCAAAACTCACAGATTTTTGTGACCGCATCAATCGTGGTGTAAATTTACGTCTGAAAAAGGTTCGGGGAATGTGCGTCGAAAATTGAATGTGGGAGGGGCCAATAAGTGCGGCGCCACCTGTCCAAATTCACCATGACCAACACAATTATCGCACATGCCCGAAATTCGGTACACATGTGTAGTGGGTCAGGATGAAGAAAAAATTACATTATGACCATGATCCAAACCCAACAGGAAATCCGCCATCTTGGGTTGATTGGCCATTTTTTGGCGATTTTGGCGAATTCGCAGCAATGGTATTTGAACTAACTCCTCCTCGAGTTTTCGTGCGATCACCTTCAAACTTGGTGAGGTCCCTGTGGACCAGTTGAGGAGCTCACGGTATCAAAAGTTTTTTCAAATGTCGCATGGCGCACGAGATAGGGGGCGGCAAAGTTCGTGATGATTCTGATGTTTCGCATCAGAAAAACAAAACTCTTATAACTTTGCGATGGAAGGTCCGATCCGAACCAAACTTGCTACCATTGATGATGGGCCATGGCTGAAGACGTCTATGAAAAAACGGTGAAGTTTGAAAACAGCGCCTCCTTGTGGTGAAAGAAAATACACACAAAAAAAGTTTTTTTACGATTTCGGGAATAACTTTTACACAGATAATCGTACCGAACTCAAAATTGGTGACAACAGTCAAAACACATGGTAGATGATGCGTGATCAATATGACGACAAATCGTTTAACGGTGTTGCCACGGCAACGACGCAAAGTCGGATTTTTGGGACAAAAAATCAAACTGCTACAACTTCGTGAATCCTGGTCCGATCTGAACCAAACTTGCTAGGATTGATGATAGTCCGGCCCTAAAGACGTCTATATGAAAATATTCAATTTCGAAAACAGCGCCCCCTTGTGACAGCAGACAATATGACAGCTTGTATTTCAATTATCTCCTCCTAGAGCTTTTGTGCGATCACCTTCAAACTTGGTGAGATCAATGTGGACGAGTTGAGCATCAAAAGTTATCAAAAGCTTTTTAAAATATTGTATGGCGTACGAGATAGGGGGCGCCAAAATTGGAGATAATAATCATTTTTCATAACAGACAATGAAACTCTTATAACTTCGCGATGGAAGGTCTGATCCCAACCAAACTTGCTATAGTTGATGATGGTTAGTTGCTGAAGACGACTATGTTGCTGAAACGGTACATTTTGAAAACAGCGCCTCCTGGTGGTGGTAGAAAATTCTAAAAAAACAAACTGTTACAACTTTGCCAATCCTGGTCCGATCTGAACCAAACTTGCAAGGATTGATGACAGTCCGGCCCTGAACACGTCTATATGAAAATATTCATTTTCAAATACAGCGCCCCCTGGTGACAGCAGACAGAATTACATTTATAGTTTTTGATGCTGCTCCAACAGGGATTGTTGTATCCACTTGAAACTTAGTATGTGGGACCCCAGACCCTTCCTCAACATGTCCGTAAAAAGTCACCTCCCTACAGGAAGTGGAAGGCCCAAAACAGGAAGTAAAGTCTTACATTGTCCGATTGACACGAAACTGGATATGTGAGTTACGGGACCTTCCCTGAACATGTTTACGGAGACGCCGTTGACCGAACAGGAAGTCGGCCATTTTAAACAGGAAGTGCCCTCTAACTTTGCCGTACATTGTCCAATTTGCACAAAACCTTATATGTGACACCAGGGACCTGTCCTGAGCATGTCTGTAAAAGGTCACCTCCCTACAGGAAGTGGAATGCCCGTAACAGGAAGTAAAGTCTTACATTGTCCGATTGACACAAAACTAGATATGTGAGTTACGGGACCTTCCCTGAACATGTTTCCAGAGATGAACAGGAAGTTGGCCATTTTAAACAGGAAGTGCCCTCTAACTTTGCAGTACATTGTCCGATTTGCACAAAACTTTATATGTGACACCAGGGACCTGTCCTGAGCATGTCTGCAAAAGGTGACCTCCCAACAGGAAGTGGAATGCCCGAAACAGGAAGTAAACTCTAAGATTGTCCGATCTGAACAAAACTTGATATGTAAGACAAGGGAACTTCCCTGAACACGTTTACGGACGCGCATTTGACCGAACAGGAAGTCTGCCATTTTAAACAGGAAGTGCCCTATAACTTTGCCATACGTTGCCGCGATCCCCCCCGAAATTTGGATCGACATGCACAGGGACGCCGCTGAAAATAACTAGTACTGAAAATAACTAGTACCGCGCGCGGTGAATGAACGGGTGAGAGCGCGAGGCACGCGGGGAGCCGTGGCACACGGCGACCCGCGTGGGTCGGCTCGAACCCGTTCAGAACCGCGCGCGGTACTAGTTATTTTCAGTACTAGTTATTTTCATTTTCTGTTGTTTTCCTCTCAGGTTCAAGTAAAGGCTGCTGCTGATGATGATGAGGAGGAGGAAGGTGCTGCAGTGACATACAGCACTGTGAACGTGCGACGTTGACTCATTTATTTTTAAGTTATTTACTATTTTTATGCTTCTATTTAAGGTTATTTTTATTTCTTACATGTTTACTTCATATATATATATGTCCTCGCCGTAGGGGCTCAGTGTGTGTCCTGTACAAGTGGCTAAAGTTGACTTTGACTTGACATTAAAAAAAAGTAAATACAGCTCAGTCGTGAGCAAGGCTGTTTATGCATTTCCATTTTTACTTGTACATATGTACACACATATATACATATATATGCGGTGTATACTTTGGCAGTTTTAGTCACACTGAGATACAGATACCGTAGAACATAAGCATATTTGGACTTTTCCATGTATTCACTGATCATTCTCACATGCTTAACTAAAAGAAATAAAAATCTTTTAAAAACATGTTCTTTTGATGCATGCAGATTCTGGCTTATTAGCTCTTGTTTATGCTAACTAGCTTTGTCTGCTAACAAACAAAGTAAAGCCAATGAAGTCTTTCTGGCTGAATATTAATGTTGAGTCATACTTGCATTTACCTGTTTTGCTTACATATTCACTCTGCCAGCGCCACTGTGCCTCAACAATTTAAAAATACCAGAGTGCAAAGGATTGTGGGTACCTTCGTTCTTTTTTGCGATGGACTTGGTCGCTCAGGACCTCCACAATAATGGGGAAGGTTAGGGTTAGGATAGAGGGGAAGGGAAGGGAAGCAAGATCAGAGGATATAGTGAGTTGGGGAGGGTATGGTTAAGTTTAGATAAAGAGGTGAAGGTTTGGGTAAGGAGAAGATGGAGGGAAGCAAGTTAAGGTAGGTATATATATATATTTTTTTAGAAAACCAGTATAAAGGAATTCAAAATCCACATATCAAGCAGGAATTAAGAATTAGAAGATAAAACATTATTTCATAGAATATAATTTTTATAAAAATGAGGAATAATAATAATAATGGTTACATTTAGAGAAAGTCTCTTTAGGACCCTTTTTCTGTCATAAACACTGATCTTGTCAGGACCAGTCGTCGTTTAGGACTACGTTTTGAATTGTGGTTAAGGTTAAGGTTTAGTCTGGACAAATGAATTAAAGTCAGAGCAGAGTCCTGAGAAGAATAGCTGCATAAACCAGTGTGTGTGTGTGTGATGTGACTGATGCCTGACCTTGGTCTCATCACCACTTTCTTTCACAGAAACTAAACCGAGAGGTTACACAATGATGAAGCGTCAGTAAAGAGCTTTATTTAAGGAGCTGACGTCGCACTTACTGTGTGAGAAGAAACACAGTCAAACTTTGGATGCTGTCAAATCTAAAATGTAACCTTCAGGTTTCTCATGTTGAACGCCACAGATACCTGTGAGCTCATGTCTAAAGGTAGAGCACGCTTTTTTTTATTTCTCAGCAGAGCAAGATTACGTTTGGCAAATATGATCATCATGGTAAGGAAGTAACAAGGGGAAGTTCAGAAGTGAAAACAAGACAGAAACCGACGGCGGAGCACCATGATCGGATTCCAGTGGAGTAAATGCATCAAAATGTCTTTATTTTTGTATATTTTCATGCTTCGATTTAGAGGTAAGTAGATCTATAAATGAGCAGTATGTTTTTTTTATCCACAAAACCTCTTGAAGGCTAATTCCTTTTCGTCTCATTTCAACAGGAACTACAGGAGAGGATTCCCACTTCATTGTCAGAGAAGGAGAGGACGTGACTTTGCCTTGTAAAAGCTGGATTCATCCTCAGGACGAGGGCGAAACTGTTTGGCTTTTCAGTGACACTCCATCGACACAAACTGTGCAGCTGATGAGCACCAGGGAGGACGATGAAAAAGACCAGTCCAAAGCAGACAGACTGAGCCTCACAAAGGACCTTTCTCTGGGTATTAAAGCGGTTAGAGTGAAGGACGCTGGTCAGTACACCTGCAGACACTACGGCAAGTCGGGAGACACATTTCAAAGCTCTCTGGTTTATCTGTCCATTATTATCAGTGAGTATTTTATCTATCCATTATTATCAGTGAGTATTTTATCTGTCCATTATTATCAGTGAGTATTTTATCAGTCCATTATTGTCAGTGAGTATTTTATCTGTCCATTATTATCAGTGAGTATTATATCTGTCCATTATTATCAGTGAGTATTATATCTGTCCATTATTATCAGTGAGTATTTTATCTGTCCATTATTATCAGTGAGTATTATATCTGTCCATTATTATCAGTGAGTATTTTATCTGTCCATTATTATCAGTGAGTATTATATCTGTCCATTATTATCAGTGAGTATTTTATCTGTCCATTATTATCAGTGAGTATTATATCTGTCCATTATTATCAGTGAGTATTATATCTGTCCATTATTATCAGTGAGTATTTTATCTGTCCATTATTATCAGTGAGTATTATATCTGTCCATTATTATCAGTGAGTATTATATCTGTCCATTATTATCAGTGAGTATTTTATCAGTCCATTATTATCAGTGAGTATTATATCTGTCCATTATTATCAGTGAGTATTTTATCTGTCCATTATTATCAGTGAGTATTATATCTGTCCATTATTATCAGTGAGTATTATATCTGTCCATTATTATCAGTGAGTATTTTATCAGTCCATTATTATCAGTGAGTATTTTATCTGTCCATTATTATCAGTCAGTATTATATCTGTCCATTATTATCAGTGAGTATTTTATCTGTCCATTATTATCAGTGAGTATTTTATCTGTCCATTATTATCAGTGAGTATTTTATCTGTCCATTATTATCAGTGAGTATTATATCTGTCATTATTATCAGTGAGTATTATATCTGTCCATTATTATCAGTGAGTATTATATCTGTCCATTATTATCAGTGAGTATTTTATCTGTCCATTATTATCAGTGAGTATTATATCTGTCCATTATTATCAGTGAGTATTTTATCTGTCCATTATTATCAGTGAGTATTATATCTGTCCATTATTATCAGTGAGTATTATATCTGTCCATTATTATCAGTGAGTATTTTATCTGTCCATTATTATCAGTGAGTATTATATCTGTCCATTATTATCAGTGAGTATTATATCTGTCCATTATTATCAGTGAGTATTTTATCAGTCCATTATTATCAGTGAGTATTATATCTGTCCATTATTATCAGTGAGTATTTTATCTGTCCATTATTATCAGTGAGTATTATATCTGTCCATTATTATCAGTGAGTATTATATCTGTCCATTATTATCAGTGAGTATTTTATCAGTCCATTATTATCAGTGAGTATTTTATCTGTCCATTATTATCAGTCAGTATTATATCTGTCCATTATTATCAGTGAGTATTTTATCTGTCCATTATTATCAGTGAGTATTTTATCAGTCCATTATTGTCAGTGAGTATTTTATCTGTCCATTATTATCAGTGAGTATTATATCTGTCCATTATTATCAGTGAGTATTTTATCTGTCCATTATTATCAGTGAGTATTATATCTGTCCATTATTATCAGTGAGTATTATATCTGTCAATTATTATCAGTGAGTATTTTATCAGTCCATTATTATCAGTGAGTATTATATCTGTCATTATTATCAGTGAGTATTATATATGTCCATTATTATCAGTGAGTATTTTATCTGTCCATTATTATCAGTGAGTATTATATCTGTCATTATTATCAGTGAGTATTATATCTGTCATTATTATCAGTGAGTATTATATCTGTCCATTATTATCAGTGAGTATTTTATCTGTCCATTATTATCAGTGAGTATTTTATCAGTCCATTATTATCAGTGAGTATTATATCTGTCATTATTATCAGTGAGTATTTTATCTGTCCATTATTATCAGTGAGTATTTTATCTGTCCATTATTATCAGTGAGTATTATATCTGTCCATTATTATCAGTGAGTATTATATCTGTCATTATTATCAGTGAGTATTTTATCAGTCCATTATTATCAGTGAGTATTATATCTGTCATTATTATCAGTGAGTATTTTATCTGTCCATTATTATCAGTGAGTATTTTATCAGTCCATTATTATCAGTGAGTATTTTATCTGTCCATTATTATCAGTCAGTATTATATCTGTCCATTATTATCAGTGAGTATTTTATCTGTCCATTATTATCAGTGAGTATTTTATCAGTCCATTATTGTCAGTGAGTATTTTATCTGTCCATTATTATCAGTGAGTATTATATCTGTCCATTATTATCAGTGAGTATTTTATCTGTCCATTATTATCAGTGAGTATTATATCTGTCCATTATTATCAGTGAGTATTATATCTGTCAATTATTATCAGTGAGTATTTTATCAGTCCATTATTATCAGTGAGTATTATATCTGTCATTATTATCAGTGAGTATTATATATGTCCATTATTATCAGTGAGTATTTTATCTGTCCATTATTATCAGTGAGTATTTTATCTGTCATTATTATCAGTGAGTATTATATCTGTCATTATTATCAGTGAGTATTATATCTGTCCATTATTATCAGTGAGTATTTTATCTGTCCATTATTATCAGTGAGTATTTTATCAGTCCATTATTATCAGTGAGTATTATATCTGTCATTATTATCAGTGAGTATTTTATCTGTCCATTATTATCAGTGAGTATTTTATTTGTCCATTATTATCAGTGAGTATTATATCTGTCCATTATTATCAGTGAGTATTATATCTGTCCATTATTATCAGTGAGTATTTTATCTGTCCATTATTATCAGTGAGTATTTTATCAGTCCATTATTATCAGTGAGTATTATATCTGTCATTATTATCAGTGAGTATTTTATCTGTCCATTATTATCAGTGAGTATTATATCTGTCCATTATTATCAGTGAGTATTATATCTGTCCATTATTATCAGTGAGTATTTTATCTGTCCATTATTATCAGTGAGTATTTTATCAGTCCATTATTATCAGTGAGTATTATATCTGTCATTATTATCAGTGAGTATTTTATCTGTCCATTATTATCAGTGAGTATTTTATCAGTCCATTATTGTCAGTGAGTATTATATCTGTCCTCACAGGGACACAGGAGCTGCTGGTCCACTTCTGCCTCCTTCAGTAACGATTTTCAAACACTAAAGTCACAAAATCACACACTGAGGCAGCAGTGGATCAACAACTCCTGTGTGCTGTGATGTTAAATCACAGATATTTTTAAAGGAGCGTAAGCTCGATGTTCTTAATATATTGTAGACTTTAACTGAAGTTGATTTTACGAGGTGAGTCTTTTGATAAGTGTCTAAAAACCTATGTTTTCCGGGTGGAGTTTGCATCCGAGCATTAACTCTTGCTGTGGTTCTTTTTTTCCCACCAGTTCATGATGAAAAAAGCGGGGACACGACGACGTTGACCTGCTCTGTTTTGAGATACGGGCAATGCGGACACAGGGTGGAGTGGCTGAGTGACGGAACAGTGCACGACGCGTCGACGTCACGTGACTGCTCAGCCACTGTGGCGTTCAGGACCCCTCACTCCGGTCAAAAGTACGACGAGTCGTTTCGGTGCAGAGTGACAGATGGTAGCGGCATGAAGCTGCTGCTGTGCACCTTCAACTCTCACTCGTCCTGTGTGAAAAAAGGTGCGTCCGTCTGTTTACCTGATGAACTCACGACATGGCATATTTGTTATCTCAACCTACCCAGCCACCGGGGGCACTGACACGGGGGAGTAAGGGGGTAGCAAACCCAGTGATCGCCCGCCGCTTAACCTAGCACACCCCTAGAGGCCTCGGCCAATGTCGGCTCTTCTCCGGCTGTTGTCATCATAAAAGTGAAGATGGTGGATAGATGTTTGGAGACAGGCTAACAAGCTATTTCTTTGTGATTATTTTAAAGCGTGAAACAAGAATTTTAAATAAAACTGGTGCTGCATCCAGTAAATTTGGGGCTGTTGAAGGGGCTCTTGATTTGCTTTGCACAGTTACGTTATCAAGAGAAGCCAAAAATCGTCATTCCGATTTATTTTTTATAGTTTCAGGTTCTACTCATTGGTGGATCTACGTCATCGACGCGGCTGTGGGTTCAGCAGCGATCTTGGCGACTGTTGGAGCGCTCGTCGCGTGGAGAAGACGCAAAGGCAAGATCGTGTACTGACGACACAAAGTTCTAATCGTCACCGTATTTATTATTGTTTTTATTTTTTTGTCTTTTCAGGACACAGAACACAGACAGACAACACCGTGAGCTGATTATTGTTATTTTTTTGCAGTTTTAGTCATCAGATATTTGTACAGTCAGTATCTAATTTCCCAGAATGCACTATGTGACGTTCCCCCCCTTGTTCTAGTGTTTGTTTCTAGTGATTTTTTTAGAAAAACAATATCTATCAGGAAGATGATCCGCTGTGGCGACCCCTAAATGCAGAAGCGGAAAGAAGAAGAAGAAAAGTTATTAAAAAGTGTTATATTTACCGACTTCTTGGCAAAACTGTCTAACTTAAGTCCAGTTTTTAGTTTAGTTTTGGTACTTTCTTTTTGGTCCTCATTATTAGAGATGATGATTTACAGTAATGTTTTATTTACATATATAAATGTGTATATATATATGTATATATACACACACATATTTATTTTATTTTTTTTAAATAAAACCATAAACCCAGTAGGTTTTTTCAGGAACTGACGCCTGCTGTGACTGGGTCTGCTCCACAAACCAGTCAGGACACGGTGAGATCAAACTCCCACCACAAACTGACACTTCAGAGTTTTTATTTATATACATATATATATATATATGTATTATTTTATTTTGACAGTGTATTTGTAGCTAAACTTCTTCTGCAGCAGAGAAACGTAAAAAATAAAAAAAATGGCTTGTCTTCACTGTGCAGGCTGATCCTGATGATGGTGTTTTCTACACCTCTGTGACCTACAACAAGAACTGTGAGAGTACAGCGCGGGTAAGCTCTCTCATTGGTTCATATTTGTGTCGTTAGTGGCTGAAAAAACTCGAGAAGACTCAAATTTCCTCAGTGATTCCATTTTTACGACCAGTCACCAAATGTGTTTTAAAATCCACATTTGAACGTTTTGAACGTGTTTCAATCTTGGGGGTTATTTATTGGAGCAGATGAATTAATGCATTCAAGTAAAAACATAAAGAATATACAAAAAAAACTCATTGTTGTTTTTATGCCTCAGGTAAAAGATGATGATGACAGTGCTGCAGTGATCTACAGTGGAGTGAAAAGCTTGCCCGTCATGCCCGACGACGTCTATGCCACTGTTGTAAATAGACGGCAGTGAATTCAAGTCCCATTTCAACACATTTTTTTTCCAGTGAAACCAAGTCACTAACTTATATTTTGCATCAGAAAGTAATGAAAGGCAAAAAAGTTTGAGTTTAACTTTCAGGAGTTCATGTTGTTGTAGTGTCTCTGTCCACAGGGGGGTGCTATTTCATGAGTGAAATTATGCCCCTGTTTTTTTAAATGTCATTCATGTTTTTCTATTGAAATAGCAATGGTTCATTTATGTTTTTGAATACACATAATACACAATAACACAATACATATATATACATACATACATATATTATATATTATATATCATATATACTCTATATATATATATACATATATATTTTTAACAGTGTATTTGTACTAAAGTGTGAACAGAAATCAAGCCGAACTGGAGACCGTGCCGTGCCGCGGCGAGCCGGTGGAAATACGCCACTATGCACGCGTGTGTGTGTCTCGGTGTGTGTGTGTGTCTGTTGTCTGTTTGTGTGTGTGTGTGTGTGCGTGTGTGTGTGTGAAGTGGAGCAGTCATGTGGACTCGGTTTTCGCTCCCACGCTTCATTTCCTCTCTGACTGACACACTGTGAGCACTCACTGTGTCATCTGTGCCGCCGCGACAGCGTCTGATTCTGCCGCGCTACAAAGGATCTGCAGACAGTCTCTGGTATTTTACTTGAGTCAATGTGCAAGTGTGTGACCACAAAATGACTTTGGTAGAAGTTGAAGTCACTTTTTATAATATTACTCAAGTAAAAGTCCTAATTTTCTGATATAAAATGTACTTAAGCTTTAGAAGTAAAAGTATGAAAGGTAACATGGAATGCTTGTATCACACATATATGTTAGTTATGGAGGTCTACTTACATATATTAACTAGTTTTCATGGTTAAAAACCTCCTAGTCGCTGCAAACAAGCCGATCAAAATATCTCCTCACTGAAGCAGACCAAAACCACACCCCCAGAACGTGGACTGTGTTGTTATTGGCCAGCCAACGAGAGCTTTCCTACTGTCCTGTGATTGGCCAGGTACCTGGAAGTGACATAATAGATAGGCCAGCTGAATTTGATTCTTCTGAATTAGTTTTAACTTGATTTAGCCTGAATTGACTTGATTTGACTTTATTGTATTTGACTGAATTTGATTTGACTTAATTTCATTGAAGATTTCCGGGAAAAATATGCACTTTAATCTCAGAATCCACGCTGTTCTATTTTGTATTATTATTATTTTATTTCCATAAATGTTTTACACATGGTCTACTCATGTTATGTAGAAGATGCCGACTTTATAATCATTTAGGAATGTTGTCAAACAATCGTGCACTGATGCAAAAACCCAATAAAGGACTGTTAAAGCAATCGTAACACGATCATGAATCACGTTCCTGACAGATTGTGGTGTGTGCGAGGGGAAGTTTCGTGTGGCAGATTTGAGCAGATCAAAGACGCGCACACACACACACACACACACAAGCACACACAAACCACTCAGGGCCACAGCCAATCGCCTGCTTTGCGTTCACTGTTGCAAAACTCCTGCAAAAACAGGAATATGTGAGAGGAACTGATAAACAAACAGACAGGAAGTGAATATCACAGTGGCAACGAGCAGCAGAGACAAAAACACGGAGAAGAAGAAGAAGAATGGTGAACTTCAGGCGGTTTGTGGTGTTTTCCTGTGGGATTCTGGTTCTTCGGTTCACAGGTGAGGATTCAAACTGAACTGAAACAACATACATATATATGTACGTTATATATATACAGTATGTGTGTGTTTCCAACTACAGATATCTTGGTATATTCATCGACGAATCCCTCTTTAGCAGATTCAGCAGCTGGCAAAAAGACTGAAACTGGGTTTTTATTTCAGGATCAAATCCTGCCTTTCTGTTAAATCCAAGCTTACATGCTGACACTGTGTATCATGTAGCTCTGAGGTTCAGTGGTTTTAAAGCGCTTGTGTATGATCGGGTCGGATGGTCCTCTTTATCAATACGCAGACTCAGAATTTAGCTAGCTTGAGTCCAACTTTGGTAAAAGTTTGGTAAAAATCCCAAACTATTACAACTTTGTTTAATTGCTGCTAGTGACTGGTATTGGTAGCAATAATAAAAAGTCAGACCAACATGTTTACGTGCACTTTAAAAGTCAAGTTTAAGTCAAACTAACACAATCATCAGTATCAGCCAATAGGAGCCTCTGAAATTGCCAATTTGGGTGCCGTGTTTGTAATTTTAGATTATTGTTGTTATTATTATTATTGTTATTATTTTAAGTTCCTGTTTTCCTGTTTCTTCACAGCATCAGCCGCTCAGCTGTTCACCTCCATCATAGTCAGACCTGGAGGTGAAGTCACTTTACCTTGTGAAAACGTGGTGGAGGAAAACTGTGCCAGCACCACGTGGCTCTTCGGTCGCTCACCGCTGAGTCCGTCTGCGGTGCTGGTTCTCCCTGGGCGTGTGGTCGTTTCCAGGACTGAACCGGAGCGACTACGCGTCACAGCCAACTGTTCTCTGGTTCTCAAGGAGGTCACGGAGGAGGATGTCGGTCGCTATGGCTGCAGAAACGCCCACACATCCAAAGACTCTCAGGTTGAACTGTCTGTCATCAACAGTGAGTCCAATGTTTGACTCTTTTTATTATCATAATCTAATCTGAATCTGAATACCATTTGGATTGTGTTGATACTAAAGCAGCTTTGCTCGCTACGTTCCAGTTGCATTCAGAAGTTGTAATTTCCAAGTTCCTAGTTGGACTTTTTTAACTGGAACACACCCTCAAGTTGGATGTCCAAAATTCAAGCATCCAAGCATTTGTTGTTATTGTTCCACATTTCTTCTTCTTCTTCCTCTTCTTCGTGCGGTTTGATCGGGAATGGTGTGCACGACTTAAACATAAATGTACCCCGCCCACTTTGGAGCGTCACAGTGGGGTCCCACTTTAACGTAGAGACGTGGTTGAAACTTTAAACGAGTTGCAAGACCTTTCTCATCTAGTTTTGATATCTGTTACGATTTTTGAACAATCACACTTTAAGTTTTATACTTTTTTTGGACGTTTTCAGATCTTATGATGAGTGTGTATTGCGCTGATAGAGTGGCACAACAAACTCTCTAAACAAACTCTTTTTATTCAACCTACACATACAATTTTTACATAAAAAACATTGCTATGGTTGTCGCCTAACCCTGTGTTGTTTTCGTTTTCATATGACTTGCGTTTTTTCTTAAAATCACCTAAAAGCATAGAGAGTTCTGCTCAAACCTCCCATTCACTCCCATGTTAAAATTCTGCTTTGGAGTTTTTTTAAAATGAAGACGAGGGTGATTTTAAAACTGTAATTTCTCAGTCAATTCACAGCCGTTTTTCACAAATGTAAACGTGGGAGGTGCTGAAAGCCTCCTGACACTCACACACCAAACATTTAATCCCTGTCATCAACCGTTCCTGAAATATGACAACGTTAAAACACGTTGCTTTCTCTGTTTTTCACCAGTTTTGGACAGTTAGAAACGCGTGTTTGGAGGGAGGGGGGGATCAGTGACGGGGGCTGGGCTTGTGCCACCTTTAAAACCAAGTTCATTCCACCCAAATGTTACTCCATTACCAGCTCTATTCCTGCACCCGAGGACATTGGCACCAAAATTTCGCCATGGAATGTTCTACTCATTAATATCACTCCTGTCTCGTTTGTTTCGCATTAAATCAGTCGTAGAGATAGTTGTTGTAATATTTATTATTATTATGAAATTGCATTTGTGTCCATGTTTTTTTTTCCTTCTTTCTCACACAACATCTTTGACAGTCAATACACAGACGATAAGAGACGGCAAGAAGGTGAAATTGACGTGCTCTGTGACGACGTACGGAAACTGCAGCCTCACAGTCAAGTGGCTCCACTTCAAGACAGAAGAGGATAAAGACAATAAGGACATGAAGATTTCCGACTCTGCATGTTTGTCCACTTTGGCATCTACACCTCATCATGTGATGTACTCCCTGAGGAAGTTTCTGACTTGTGAAGTGACAGATCGTCGCACTCACAAAGTGGAATTGTTTACATTCAACCCTGAGTCAACAGGTGAGAAAATAAACATATGTATATGTGTATATTATATATGTATAATGAGTTTTTCTTTATTAAACAAAAGGCATTTTCTTTCTTTTTTTCCTCTAACAGGAAAAAACAAATCAGAAACTGAAAACAAGGAGAGGAAACCACCACTAGAGGGTACTGTACACATGATAATAATCCACAAACATTTGGGATTCGGGGTTTCATCACTTATTTCTGCATTAATCTATTTATTTATTGTTGTTTTGGCTAATAATGAGTTCATGTTTATTTGTGGCCGTCTCGGTCCTCCAGTTCTTGACACTGACAGAAACTTCCTTTGTTGTCAGATCCTCAGCAGCAGCTGCAGCTGCAGTGGTGGTGGTACTTTGCTCTGGCTGTCGTGGTTTTAGCCGTTCTCTTACTAAGCGCCGTCGCCCTCGTCATGTGGATGAGAAACAGAGGTGGGCACATTCACAGATGATCAGAATGTTTGCAAAATGCGGATTTAATTTTGAACAACTTCTTTATTTATTTATTTATTTATTTTTTAACCTCTTCTCAGGAAACAAAAGCAAGATGGAAGAAACCATGGTCTGTATTTTTGACTATTTTCTTTTTGTTTTACAATATGGGTATAATAAGGTAGAGATATATATATTAATATAGTTGGGGATTTTATAATCCTAATAATTCATAGACATGTGGAAAAATGACATTTGTGTCACGCTGCAAACTGCTCACTCTCCCACACCAAAGTCCATAGAGAAAATAAACGATTTTAACATCACACACACAGGAGTTGTTGATCCACTGCTGCCTCCATCACTAAGTTCAAATGTCTTATTTTGTCAATTTGGCATTAAAAGTCCTTTGTTCAGATTTATCTCAGTGACACAAAGTGACCACACGAGGCAGCAGTAGACCAGCAGCTCCTGTATCCCCGTGAGCTTAAATAAGTGGTTTTCTCTATGGGGTTTGGTGTGGGAGAGTGAGTGGTTTACAAACTTCAGTTTCCTGTTGGAAAAGTCTGTCCGACAGTGAGATAGAGACGGGAACGTATTCTTACATATCGTAGACTTAAACTGACTAGATTTTATTTGATAATTGACATTATTTCATAATGTGATGTCCTGAAATAGACTGAAAATGATGTGGAAAAGTTCCATTTTAGAAAAGAAAGAGTCACTGAACACTTGTCCTGTGTTGTCCTCACTGTGTGTAGGCTGATCCCGGAGATGCTGTTGCTTACGCCTCCATCACCCTCCCCCCTGGCATCAGCTCCCAGGTAAGAAGACACTCTGTGTTAAAGTGTGTTTGTGTGATGTAGTGACCACTACCTTGTATTTTCTCAGTGACAACATGGCTGCCAGCAGGTGCCCCTCAAACACTAGAGAATGTTATAACTGCTTTATCTCACCTGTAGACAATCTTTTCTGATTGTTTGGGTCACTATGTTAACTGATCACTCTCCCACACCAAACCCCATACAGAAAATCGGCGACTTCAAATGTTCAAATGTGCTATTTTTGTCAATTCAGCGTTTTAATTATTTTATTCGGATTCACCTCAGTGACACAAAGTGACCACATGAGGCAGCAGTAGACCAGCAGCTCCTGTGTCCCCTGTGAGCTAAAATGACTGATTTTCTCTATGGGGTTTGGTGTGGGAGAGTGAAAGTGCTTTTCAAAGTCAGAAAAAAGGTGGAAAAAGAGTGAGATAAAAGAGTGAACATATTGTTGCAATATCACAGACGTATTTTTATTAAATGCGTTTTTTGTTAGGTGGCTGTTTGTGTCCCTTTGTGTGATTCATGTCATACATTTATATCCCATAGATTCGGGGTGGTGATTGTAAAGTGACCTACAGCACCGTGAATCTTTCCTTCTCTCCTGCAAGGAACTCCGCGGCTGAGCCCGGCAACCTTTACGCTACCGTCAACAAACCACACAAATAACACGTACATCATCCGTATCGTTATGTTTCATATCAATATTTGTAATTATTATGATAACTCTCTGAGCTTGGAAAGAACTCATTTACAAAGTAAACATAGACTGAATTTACCCAGGATCAGAATTCAAGCATTCATTCAAAATATAGATTTAAAACAAGTTTTGTTTTTATAATTGTGTGTAAGTGTGTGTGTGTGTGTGTGTTAATGTGTCTGTTGAGCCCCAAGGGGGAGCTATATGTCAAGTTCCTGCTGCAATGAGAAATATCTAAAATAATAATGAAAAAAATACAATATATATTGTATATTTCATTATATGTGTGTATATAAACAGACAGGAGATACAAATGAATTAAAAAACCTGATTTTTTTTTTTTTACAAAATGTACCAAAAAAATAAATGAAAATCAACAGATGCAGCAGAAACGAGGATCCCATTTGTTGCAGTCGTTTGTCACTTGTTGACGCCTTCTTCTGTCGGAATTGGCCAATCAGAGAGCGCCATAGCCATAAGGCCCGCCTCTCTTTGTCGCCTGGACCAATGAGAATCGGCCGTAGCCTCCGCGAGCGCCAGAGGAATGGGGGGGGGGGGGGGGGGGGTACTAGCGACAAGCAGCTAGAGAACAGACGGCAGCTGGTGGCACCGTTTCTTCCCCGGTGATTTAATCGTGTGAAGAACGGAAGCCATTTTCTTTTTAAATCAACATGTTTTTAAGAGGGAGCTGATCCCGAGGCGGCAGAGCGGGCGCTGCCGGCGAAGGAACCTGCCGAGGAGGATCTTTTATCGGACTGGAGTGGTGGGAAGACCCCGCAGTGTTCCCGTAATAGAAGAAGCCACCAGCAAACATCCGGTTAGGATTTTCCAAAAAAATAAAAGCGCGCTAAAACTAACCGGATTAGCGATCTTCCGTGATTATGAGGACATATAGTCAATAAATTAAATTATTAAACAAATTAACGACGTGGCTAAACGTTCGTATCGCTTCGCGTTTTGGCAACCTTTGACAAGACCGAGCACAATGGGGCTTTTATTTTGACGGGGAGACTTTCCCGTACTTCCCGTGCAGGCAGCCGCACGCTCGCGCCGGCTTGACAGTCGAGAAGGAGGAGGTGAAGTTACAAAAAAGGCTTGAACCAAAACAAGACTTCACGGCCTGAGGGGGACGACAACGACGCCGTGGTATGAATGAGACTCGCCGTCGGTCACCGTGTGTTTACCGGCTCCGACGCCTTTTTAACCGGAGCCCCCGCTGTTTGTGTGAACCCGGAGCCCCGGTGGAAATACGGTACGTTTGGGTAAAAAAATAAAATAACGGTGTGGGCACATTTCGGGTGATTTCACGATACACACTCGATAATATAAGTTTTTGTTGTGTTTTATGGCAGTAGGTTTGTGTATTGTGCCACTGTAATGCGATTTAAACTAAATAAGCTCCATATTTTAGACTGTTGAGTTACGTTGACATTTTTGGTGCTGCCACCTGCTCGCTGTTGCATTTGAATATACGATATACGATTTTTATTGTGCATTTAACTCACTATAATCTCATCATTGTGAAATTCCATAATAGAGAGAATAGTGAATGGGGGAAATGTATCTAATATGTTTTACAGAACTTGACTAGCTTAAGAAAAAACGCATACAATCGCAGTGATTTATTTTGCTAACTATTTTGCGTTTGCTAACTCAACAATAGTAACAATTGCGATAGCCAATGTCGATTTTTTTTACTTCAAGGCAGTCGATAAACTAAGCTCTTATATTTAGCTGATTTAAAATATAAAGGTTTAAGAATGGCTGATAATACAAAAAAATGTAAAAAAAAAAAGTATTTTCTGTTAAAATAATGTATTTAACTAAATATTAAAATCATGAAACGTCAGTTCAAACATCAGTAAAAAACAAAATAACAACAATTTTTCAAATTATGGCAACATATATCAACTTTCTGAGAACAAAAATGCTAATTTGTAATAATCTGTCAATTAATAAATAATAATTAGCCAATGCTGATTATCAAAAAACGACAAACATCAGCCGAATGATTAACTGGTCTATGTCTGGTACAAATTTACTTATGTTATGATTTGGCGCTATACAAATAAAATTGAATTGAATTGAATTACTGAACTGATAGCTTTACATATACAGAGAAAACCAGTGTTACACCACACAAATAATGAATTTGAAGTTTAGACAAAAGGTTCCCCTTGTGTTTGTATAGGAATCTAAAAATATAATTGATTAATTTGTGGGTTTTTAAAAAAAAATAATTTAAACAAGATAGAGACACATTATAGCTTCTTAAATGTGAAGTTTCTATTAAAACTTGGTTCAGCGTGGATAAAAAGCCATAAACGATATACAATTTTGGATTGGATTCCTCTGTACTTGTTCTTTGTTTACGGGCCTTAATCAAATGAATTCTTCCTCTGCAGGTTTGCCCTTGAAGGTGAAAATGTCTCGTCCCACACTGACGGAGGAAGAGCAGCTCTCGTAGCTGGAGGAGGATTCCCTGCTCTCACTTCTCCTCCTTGTCGGCCTCCCGGGATCGATGACCGGACCCAACTCCCCGAGCCGCACCGGCACCTCCTCGGCCAAACTGAGCAGGTACGGCCGGTCAAAGAGCAGCAGCGCGCACTGCCTGCTCCGCTGCACCACCCAGGAAGGATCCTCCGCGTCTCCTCCTCCTCTTCTTCCTCCTACGCGCAACAGCTCCCACTCCCCTGGGGAAGAAGAGGAGAAGGATGGGGGCGTTCTCTTCTACGTGAACCGCACCGGTTTCCCCATTGAGGGCATCACCTGGGAGAGGATGTGGTCCCACGTGGCTGCTGTGCACCCCGAGGGCCAGGAGATGGTGGACAGGATACGGAACGCCGCGTACCTGCCCAGGGTAAGTGAGCGACGAAACGTCACCTCTGAAGTGTGGTTGTGTGAGGCACAAACGCGTCAGTTCGGTGAAATATCGCGGAAATGTTCTTGACCCTTACCACTAGTTGGCAGCAGGCTTTCCGTATTATCAATAGTTTCGAGGGTTTCCACGACAACAAACTCACTCCGTCCACACCGACATAGCTAATTTGTCCAATTCCAATCTCAATATTTTGTTTTGGGACATGTATCATATTGACAGATTCTTGTCAGTACAGTTGTACGGCGCATTAAAAACCTTTTTTAGCCACAAATCTGTGCCCTCTCAAGTCTCTGATATCTTAAGACTGTATTTGCCACATTATCTTGCGGTCCGAATGCCTTTTCTGACCAGAAAACTCAAGTTTTGTAATCGCCCTCACTCTCTCGCACCAAAGTCCATTTGGAAAAAAACTGAGTTTTTTAGCCTGCAGGTAAACTCTAGTTGTCGATGTGTCGCTGCCTTGTTTGGTGAGTTTGTGTTGCGTTGTTAAATCCCGACAAAAACTTTCAAACGCCAAAGTCGCAAAATAACGCGGCGATGGAGGCAGCAGTGGATCGACAACTCCTGTGTGCTGTGATGTTAAAATTGATGGATTTCTCTATGGGCTTTGGTGTGGGAGAGTGAAGAGAGAGTGACACAAACTGCAGTGATGAGCTGTCAGGGCCGATGATAAATAACTTTGGGGAAAGTAAAATATCAATAGTCGTAGTAGTAGCCCCACCACTGATGGCTGGACTGTATTCTCTCATTGTATGCAGCGTTCTTTGATCAGCAGTCAGACTTTTTCACTGTCTTGGCTGCTGCTGCTGATTTTCCTCTTAGCTCTGTCGTCATTGATTTGGCAGAACGCTCGCTGTGTTCCAGGCTGTGGCTGAGGAGGAGGAGGAGGAGGAGGAGGAGGAGGAGGGAATCTGCTGCTTGTTTTGCTCTGTTAATTGGCCATGTGGTCATTAGTGACCCGGTTGTTGGTTGGCAAAAAAATCCCATGCTGCTGTTCTGGTCATAAGGACGACAGGGATGGAGGGAGTAGGTCCAGCCCAGCTCGCTGCTTCCTGCCTTCACTGCTTTTTAGAGGCCTTTGATTATAACGTTTGGGGTATGGAATTTCACTCGCTGGCGAGTATCACTGTGAAGTCGGTGGCACTGTGAATGTGGAGCATCTGAAGTGAGAGGAGAATGTACTACCTAACTGTCAGTGTGTGTGTGTGGAATTACATTTGGAGATTGGAAGGAAAAAACAGCAGCCACAGCGTTTTGTTCGTCACAAATGGCAACCGAATGCTTTCATATATTCAGAAAAATCCAGATTTTCTCAAATTTTAACGGGATAAAGAGTAACTTTATCCCGTTTTGTCCCCAGTAGCAGCTATGTTTTCATTGACAATTGAAAGAACCTGAACGATCCCCCCTTTTTTTTTTTAAAGGACCCGGTGGACAGGGGTTTATTTATTTAGCTCCAATAATTGTATTTCTTCCATTATATGTTTATAATTAGGTCGTTTTATTTTGAAATCCTTTGTGAGGACGCTGCCTAGAACAGTGCGGCGGACGCTGGAGTCACGTACGCCAACGGTGTCCATTGGTTTTAACGGCAATGTTGTTGTGTTGTTGTCAAGCAACCTGACTCTACAGTGTGTTTGTGTGAGCAGGCGGTAACTACAGCTGACATGCTGATCCTTATGATTAAACTGTCACTTTAGAGAGAAAGGAGAAGAGGAGTAACTTTAAATAAATTTATCAATAACTAAACTGTTTTTCTAATTGAATAATCAGTTTGAGTGTTTTTTCTTTGCTCCAACAACACAACATGACAAAGAAATCATTAAAACTGGAATTATTGTTTGGTGTGTGTGGACAAACATGAGACATTTCCTGACATTTGAAGGACCAAACAAGTGAAAATATTACTCGAGGAGTCAAATCTCTGGAAAATGTGCTGGAGGTTTTCCACCAGTTCCCACTGTCATGATCCAGAACATTACATCCCGCTACATTCATCATATTTGAAAAACAAAGTTCAGGCCAAACGATGTCTACAAGTTCATGTCTGGGGGGAAAAACATCTGTACGCTCAAAAAAAGACATGACCAGTTAATAACACAGTTTATAATCTCACATGTAGGAAAATCCTCAGTGAACGTCAGCTTGCACAAATAATGCGTTACATCACGTTCATGAGAGGCGTTAAAAGATTTTAATGCTGTGTTTCCTCTTCAGAGTTCCAGCATGGCTCGTTTTATTTGCTTTTTCGTTAGAGTTGCATATGGAGTTAGATTTGTGTCAATGTTTTCAATGTACTCATGCGGCATCGGTGAGTTCATCCACTCACTGTCTTGTTCAGTCTGGTAACTCTACCTCTCTGTTCCTGTTTTTTACCCTCCTCCTCCTCCTCCTCCTTTTATTCCTTTGTCTTATTAGTAATGTCAAACCTGTTTTGTTACCTCTCTTTGTCACACAAACCTTTATTCTTTGTTCTTTATGGAATTAGATTTGTGTCAATATGTTCAAACAACACTTTTCACGAAGTGAGGGAGCGCAAAGAACAAGTGTATTTTCAAACAATAAAATTATAATATTTTTGAATGATTAAATCAATATTTCATTTGCTTGTTAAAGTGTTGCTTGAAAATATTGACACAAATCTAACTCCGTACACACTCGGCAGCAAAGAGACAAAACACTTCCGTATTTTGAATTCAAGGATTTCTTTGTGATGGAGATCTTTGCTCCGATGAGTCCTGTGTGCAGGTTGTTTTGCTGTGAACGTTGGTCCAGGTGGAATCGTGAGATTATCCAGCATGCACCTTGATTTCATTAGTGAGATTATTCAGTCTGTTAATGAGGACGTGAGGTGAGAGAGAGTGTAGCCTACAGTTATATACCAGTGGTCTGCAGTTCAAATATCACATCCCATAATAGGGCTGAACAGTCCTTAATAAACATCTAATTGCGTTTATTTTTTGACAGAAATTGTGATGTGATTCACAATGTCGGAGGAATGCTAATTCTGTACGTAATTACTCTCGTATTCATTTGAAAAACATATTTAAAATGAATAATGTGTGATATTTGTGCAAATCTGTGAGAAACAAAGAGGTTCTCTTCTGTCTGTAGAGCAATATTTAATCTGCAATGGTAATCTGATTCACATTTTGGCTTTAAGAAATATTGCAATTTCGATAAAAGTTTAAACCATCCAATCATAAATGGGACATTTTAGAGACGTGTTGGTTTTAAAATCTATGTTACTCAGTTTGGCATTTTTCCAGAATAAAAGGCTGCAAAAAAACCCAAAAAGTTTTTGTGACAATTGAATGAATCTAGCGGGCCAAATATTAACACTGGCAGGTTTGTTTTGGCACACGAGCCAGCGGTTGGTGGTATCATCCCATCCCTATTACTTAAGGAAATTTTAATTTTGAGGTCTGGGTAAAAGTATGGATGACAAACAACGACTAAATGTATGTATTTATTCATATATTTGTCCTCCATTAACAGTTTAAAGTTAAGTAAACGTCTCATCCACCGTGAGCGTGAGTGACTTTGTATTTAAAGACTTTAAACCACATTTCTCTCTCTCTTTTCACCTCGTCGCTCATGCTATTCATAAATAAATAAAGCCCACAGGAAGTGGTGTGGCTGTGGTTCACCCCTTCCTGTTTCAGCCTCATGTGCACAAACACTGACCGACCCACAGAGTGACAGGAAGGAGGACAGTGTCAGGGTTAGTGAGAGAGAGAGTGACTCTGCAGCGTCCTGTTGTGAAGCCATATCTGCGGCTCCTGGTGTTTCCCTCTTTCAAACGCTCTTTGTTTGACGTGGTTTCCACTTGTTCACCGTGTGGCCGTGTGTGACCTCACCACCAGCCGTCACGTCCCGTTCATCTCCTCTAATTATTTCCTGTTGCTATGCACCGTTAGCTTCTGCGAGACATGTAAACTCATTAGGGTTTGTGTTGCTTTTAGCACTGGATGTTATCAGCTAGCATTAGTGCTAACTGCGCTGAGAGTAGCATCAGAAAAAAAGAGAAAAAGTTTGACTGTTTTTTTTGTTCCAGGACAAAATATTTAAGAATATGGGAAAGGAAAAAACAGTTTTGTGACATTTTAGGGAACCAAACAACTACTCATCATTTATTGAGAAAATGTTCAACATTATCGCTCATCATGATAAAAATCACTTACAATAAGTTAAACATGTGAATTTCTATACGTAGCTAGAACAAAACACATTATTTGTTAGAACAAAATACGTTAATTGTTATAACAAAATATGTACATTGTAGAACAAGATATATAAATTGTTACTAAATTGTATAACAAAATACGTTAGAAAAAAATAG